>NW_015150665.1:105069-121615 GCF_000732505.1 Cyprinodon variegatus
ATATAGTATTTATGTAACTATATATATATAGTAAATATAAAGTTTATTGTTATCTAGGCCACCCTTAGCCAATCCTTAGCCACCCCTGTGGTCACCACTACCATTTTTTCCCTCTAATACAGATGGTGGCAGTAGTAATACTCTGAACTGGGATGTTAAAAGCTTTTAAAAATGTATTTTTTTCATATATCAATAACTTGGCAACAGAAACACTGTGATTAATTATGCACATCAATATATAAACATTAAAGATGATAGATACAGAATTCATGCTCTTTTCAGAGCTAAAGTTTGAATTATTTGGGGTAAAGATAAAATGATGTGCCTCTGCAGGTCATCTACAGTAGGAGTCTTCAGTGAAATCGTAGTTAAATAACTATTTTGATAATGACTTAAAAATTCATTAATTGTGGATATTAGTAGATTTAAATACCATTTTTTTGCAGATTGATTATTGATAAAAGTAGGTAATGACAATATAAAATGTGTTCACCCCAGAACTCAAACATGAAAAATTTTTCCACTGTACCTTTTATTTTACAGCATAGATGTTTAAATATATGTCTATTTGTTAGCAAAGGCTGCAGGAAAGTATAGTTTCTCTTTATTTAAAAATTATGGATGTTGTGCTTATTCCTACTGAAACTGTGTAGATTGACCCTGAGGTTCTGGGGCCTTTCAGCCACACCTATTAGGATTTTCTGACTCCACCTCTGCTCCACTCTAGACAGAGACTGGAATTATAAACTGTCTGATGAGTGGAAACTTAGGCGTTCATGTCTAAAGTTGTATTTCAACAAGTTACCCTCCTTCGAGGGAAGTTTCCTCGTGTTTTGCATTTTTCTTCTCTTGCTGGTGCACCTTCATGATGTCGCTTGGACAACATGTTGATATCACATCTTCTGTTTGTCAGCAAGAGTCAGCCTGCCTGCACACACAACACCATCTGATTGGTCAGATGTTGAGTTCTGAAATATGTTGCACGGTCTAATTACAGGAGGTCTCTTTTCTCTCTTCTGTCTAACGGTATAGCATGTGTGCGATGTTGCGCATATACGCTACCATGCGCAAAATGTTGCCCCCAGTGGGATGTAGGACCCTAAAGAGTGTTTAGGGAGGGACGGCCCTGGACCAATGAATCCTCCCGACTTTGAAAATAGAATAAAAAGGACAAAAAGGAAGAGGAGTGTCTACATAAAAACATTTTCGAAAGGAGATCAGTGTTATTTTCCTTTATATCCTGTTTAACTTCGAAAGGATAACCAGAGACAAAGATACTTCACCACTGTGGAAAAAAAAAAGGAAGAAGACGTGTTGAGTTTTAATAAGGGAAGGGATTCGCTGCAAGAGATTAATCTGTGCTCTGCAACCAGCATTTAAAAAAATAGGATTTTAACAGGACAGGTCAGATTGTCAGGCTGAAAGATGGTGTTATTCCATCAATATTCATTTATATGCATGTATAGATGTATGTCTATATAGATAGACTACGTGCTGTCAAATAAGAAACAGATCCAATTTCTAAATCCATGGATGCAACTTTTTTTTCTCTCTTTTTTTGCTTGTATTTGATTGTCATTGTTTCATCCTTTTTTTCTATTATACTTTTGTTGTTTTTTTGTATACTGTACACTAATAAATAAAAGAAATGATTCTGACCATGTAAGTGGCTGTGTTCTGCAAAATACAGGCCTATTCATCAAAACATTAATATTATAGGATTTTTAATCCCACTAAATATTGAAATACGCTGAGTTGTGTTGTATTACCTGCATTTGTGAGATTTTCAGCACAAACGCGTGAAATATCTGGTATTCCGCAAGTTATGATTGATTAAATCATACCATTTACGATAACACGACCGCTCCAAGTTGGCGGCACCATGTTTCGCCGATAAAATAAATGAGTAGGCAATATAAGTCATAAAACGTAATTAAAGTAGGCTGATAAAAAAAAAATGAAGACTATTTCAAAAATAGTTGTTTATGTTGATTTATACACGAGTATTGTGTTTATACTTAATTAAAAATAAATAGCGAGTAAAGTAAAAGACGAAATGTTAAAAAAAAAATGAACCAAGCAATCGTTTTGTCTTTTCCCTAAGCCCCTTGAATGCATCACAAATCCAATTGAAACGCTCGAAGTTACGACGTTATGTGGAGTCCTGTGAACGCAGCATTAGATCTGATTTAGATCGTCTGTCCCGCTTCCAAATCCAACTGCATACGCAGGAGGAGGGACGCTAATTAAATAAACCTCCAGGATCCAGTGGGTGGGACCGCTTTGGACTACTTTCTTGGCTTTACAGGACAAGTTAGCTGCACAACGAAAAGCAGCAGCTGCAGGTGCTCCTTGTTGATGGCGATAAGAAGACTGCCTTAATTTGAACGCGACTACATTCATAAAACATACATAGGAGTCGATTGTAGATTTCTAACTCAATTTAGGAAACATGTTGGGAGTTTTTGAACGGATTCTGTGATCTGAAGTAAGTTTTGTCTCCAGGAAAGCGAGGGGAGAGCAGCGACCTGTCCCGATCCTTTTTTACCACAACATGGAGAAAGTTAGGAGTCCGGGAGAACCCGTCTCAACCTAACTTTGTATCGCTTCGATTTTTTTGGCGAGGAAAGGACGTCGACAGGTAGATGCTTTCGTCCTAGCTCAGTCGAGGGTATTTTACTAGAGAAGAGGAGGCAATGGAGACGTCGATAAAGCCCACCAACGGGACCCACTCCTCCTCCTCCGTGAGGCAGAGCACAGCTAAGGAGCGAGCGGACAGGTAAAAATGAGTCCTTTAAACCTTACTTTATCAATTATATCAGCTTATATATCTTTATCTCTTCGGAAAACATAAAAATAAAAGACAGGAGCGGTGAGGTTCTGGTGGTCGTCAGGTGTTTCATATTGGAAACTGTATTTATGGGTGGTTAGCAATAATTGGCTAAAATTAACATTAGTAAAATAACCGTTGATGCGTTCAGGGACTGTATTTTAGTTTTCTAATAGCATTTCATCCCCCCAAAAGTGTGTTTTATAGTAAAAATAAAAAGAAAAGAAACTGGTAACATTGAGTTATTGTGTGGATTCTCTTATCTCTATTTCATAATCCCTTTAAGTTAAAGATTTACTTTATAAAAAAGCAACTTCTGAACTACTCAGAAGTTGGCATCCGATTTGGACCTTGGCTCGATAAAATCTACATTTAACCACGTTTAAAGAACCGGAAGTAGATTAAGATCTAAAATATTTAGACTATTTAAACATGAACGTGATCATATTACTTTTTTTTTTATTTTTTTAAGAAAAGCAAAAGAACAACAAAAAAAAACAACCAAAAACAGGGCAATATCTTTTATAATATAATATATTAAGAGTTGCTCTGCACATGTAGTTTAATTGAAATTTGATGGCCTTCCAAATTAATATTTATATTTTTGGTTTAAAAATGTCGATGGAAAAAAATGAAAAAGAAAAAAAAAACAGCTGAAATAATTAGTTTCTAAATAGATGTTCACTGTAAGATTATATAGAATGTTTTTTGTAAAATTAAGTCAATGTATGCTCAAATATTTTATTTCTTTACTTATTTTAAATGAAATGACCAGTTTTAATCAAATCAGAATTAGAACTTAAATAAAACTGATTAATTCATGTGTAACAAATTAATATTATTTTTTTTTGGCTCAAAATAACATTTAGGAAAGTGATTATATCTCAGTATGACGCTATTGCCTTAATTTTTAAGTCGTAACAAAACAGAATTGCAAAGTAAAAAAGGGGCCTATTAGTTACTATGTTTGCATATTGTCATTATTTGTTTTTTTAGTATGTCCCCAGTATAGGGGTCATAACAGGGGCCATGACCTGTTCAGCAGGGGCACTGGCCCCTGTTGGCCCCCATCCAGAACCGCTCATGGTTTTTGAAAATAAGAAATCTGTTAGTGGAGGATAATCTAGTTAGTGTTTTAACATCATAAGAATATTTGTTTAGGCAGGACTTAATATGCTCAATATTAGGATATATTTTTTTTTACTTAGAAAAATAGAATGGCATTTATTAAAACTAAATAAACAAATGCAAACTGTATCTAAGAACATGCATGTGATAAAGAAAATATGTCTGGATTTTATTTAGTTAAAATGGCAAAAAGGTCCCATGTATCCAACCCCAAAAAAAGCACTGAAAAACAAATATTTATATAGCATAAATAATCATTTAAGTAAATACATAAATAATAATGGTATGTGTTGTGAATAATTAAAGAATAATCCTCATAGTTCACGGACTGTATTTTCTGTTCCACTGCAGAATTAGAAAAATTATTTGCAATGTTCTTTTTGAATAATAATACAGATTGCATTTAACCCTCATTTCACATTCTTTATTTTTCCTCATCACCGTATTGTTTCTTCCTTCAGCCTTTTGACAACTAATGTTGATGTAAGTTTTTGGCATTAATACAAGAGTCAATCCAGCTTATAATAACATCGACACCCAGAGAATCCAATGATTTTGTTGTGTTGCACAACTCTTCATTTTCAGGAACACTGACGAAAGAAAAATCTGCATCAGTTTTAGCTGTAATTAGTCTAAACTTTAATAACAGATCCCAGTGTCTATTTATTGTCATGTTGTCATAGAAATGTTGATAGATCATTGTTTTCTATTAAATGTGCAATATTAAATATCAGAGACATGTTTCTCATATTTTTAGCTTTATTTTTAATGTAGCCTATTGGAGGATTAATTTATGTTGAACTTTAGGCTGTGTTTAAAAAGAACCTTTGAACTAATGGTTTGTAAAAGCGTTAGCTCCTAAGGAATGACTTTACTCTTTAGGAAGGTTAAGCTGTACTAAGATTAACATGTTATCTAAGGCATTAGCTTTAGTTACCCCTTGGAAAGGAGGACTGTAAGAACAACACTGCTGCTGTTTCTGTTGATTATGTTTGGTTTTTCAGCTTCACTGTAGTTTAACACTTTTCTTTGTTGTTCTGATAACATGAAATTGGTCTGAAACATCAGAATTGATCCGTATGGCTTTGAACGCTCTGATGACTTTGATTATGAATCCTACGAGGAGCTCATGTCCGAGTATCTTGTCATCCTAACCCGACGCTCCATCAAGTGGTCCAGGCTGCTTAAGGGAAAGGGCAAAGTGCAAAAGAATGTAAAATGTAAGTTCGTAAAGCAAACATGGCAGGATCCGTCCAAAGAAATGCATGCTATCCTCTGCATTGTTTTAAAATTCCTCTTTGTTGTTCAGTAAAGCGTTACGTACGCAAGGGCATCCCCAATGAGCACCGTGCTTTGATCTGGATGGCGGCAAGTGGGGCTCAAGACCAGCTGGAGAAGAACCCAGGATACTACCAGTCCATGCTGGCGGCCAACCATGACTCCAAACTGGTAGAGACCATCAGAACAGGTCAAGCTTCATTGCTTTCTTCACTCTGAAACTCTGTTCTTTACATTGTTTACGCTGAGAGGTCAGGTGTGTGTTTTTGGCTGCATTCACCTTTTCCTTCATTTTAATCGGCCCCAGACTTCCGCTGCTGAGAAATATGCCCATAACCGTCTGCTTGTTCTTTTCTTTCAGACTTGAACAGAACATTTCCAGACAACGTCATGTTCCGCAAGTCTTCAGACCAGTGTCTGCAGAAATCTCTCTACAATGTGCTGCTGGCCTATGGCCACCATAACCCATCTGTGGGCTACTGCCAGGTAAATCCAAGCTAAATGATTTTGTTTTTCCTCTTTAAATGCTGTAGAAAGGAAAGGCCAAAGTTACCCTGGCAGCCATGAGCTCCAGGGCGATGATAGCTCAGCAGTTACTCATGAGTTCTTTAACTAGAAGAAGACATGTTTGTGAAGAACAAAGTGCTATTAATGGAGAGAAGGGACATAAAGAGCAATGGAGGACCCCATTAGTCTGATCTAAATTGGTGGTGGACTGTGAGGCAAGATGGCTGATGCTTCAAGTAATGAAGAGGTTCTTATTCTCTGTTTATCGCAACTCTGACGTTAAAGAACAGTTCGACTGCAAGAAAAAGCTTGAGGAGAGCTTGTTACCCGACAGCAAATATAATCGTTCATAAAAAAGACCCAAATCTAGAGCAGAATAGAGGCACAGGTCAGTAGCTGCTCTTCTATTAAGCACTGAATTGCACAAATTGTAATTATGAAAATACATTTTGTGCATGGAAACACTGCAATTGCAAAAAAACGTATTTCAATAAAAACGTTTCCATCCCTTGATGAGGTGGTTTTTTGATCCAAAAAACTGCAAATGAAGCATTTTTTTTTTTTTTTTGCCTCATAGGAGTCGCATGATCTGCAGCTGGGCTTTACTAAGATGAAGAAGATGGAAGGTAGCTGGAGGTTAATTTTGCAGGATATTTGGATTGATGAGGAGACCGAATATTCCTTACATTTAGTTAGCGACGATGAGCGCAATGAGAACTAAATGTATTCACGTGCAATTTTAATTATATTTCTTATTTGATAGAAATAAAGCAATTGAGAAAAATTTTTATATTTTTGAAATAGGCAGAATATCGACATAACTGCTCACACTTGTAATGGAAATAGAGCTAGTGACTGCTGTCCTAATAGCCATAGAGGTGACCTCAGTGGCCTAAATTATCTTATTTATCCAGAGTAAAATTTCTTATACTTGTTACTTCCAAGCAGAAGTAAAGTTGTGGAGCGACATTAACCTGCGTGTCTCTGAAATAAACCAGGAGGATGGAGGAACGTATCTGTTTTTGGCTGCAATCTAAGTTCACTGGTGTCAGAAATTTGTCGACTTCGTGCAACAAAGGCTACGTTCAAACCGCAGCCTGAAGTGACCCGAATCCGATTTTTATTTTATTAAATTCTTTTGCCCACATGTGACCTGGATCTGATCTTTTCATGGCATTCTGTGAACTCAGATTCGATTTTTTTCCAATCCGACCCAGGCCGCTTGGCTATCAGGTCCTGAATCCGATACGAATCTGATCTTTTCAAATGCGACTTGACTCTGATCCGGTCAGGTCGGATTCATCCGAACCTCGGATTCATCCGACCTGACCCCCATTAGTAACCGACAACGGTCACTATTCTCCGTCTTGCTACTCAGAAGCAGCAAGAAAAACAAACGCCATGGTGGACGATGATGTGGAGAGCAGTATTTTATTTATTTTTTTTAACCATCCTGAAATGACTGAGGTTTTAAGGTTTGTGACGTTATTGCGTCCTCTACTGCGCATGTGGGACACATAAGCTGTATGAATGCAGTTTACACAGGAGATCACATGCAAGTCTCATATATTTGGAAATGTGGACGGCATGCAAAAAAATCGGATTTCACAAAAAATCGGACTCAGTGATTTACTGGAAAGTGTTTTTATTTTCTGTGTATACTGTAAATATGCAGAGTTAGAAACAGATATTTGTGCTTTTTGAACAATCTATAGCATTTTTCTTTGCTTCCTTATCGATGAATAACAACTTGCGAAGATTTTGCTTCATGTTGAGAAGCTAAGGAATGTAGCATTTTGTGTTAGCATAGCATTTGTATCTATGGGAATAGATGCTATTATAAGATTTATTTTCTGAAAACAAAGTTCAAATAAAAATGCAGCAAGTATTTGGAGAGAATATTAGGACGTAAAGGAGAAAAATGAGCATGATAATCCAGTAAGCCTTAAAAATAAAGCAGCTTTGATGTAAAATATTTGGATCTGTTCCCATGATTTTAGACCACTATTCTGAACAAAAACAGAACTTGTTTTGGGATGGATGGATTTGAAGCATTTCTGTGGACTTTCCTAAAAGCCAGGCTTTGCCTTTTTATGAATTTGAAAGGCAAATTTGATTTTCCACTGTGAAGCTGGTTTGAAATTCAAAACAAGGTGGCATCGTCAGAGTATAAACGGAAGCCATTAATTTCAAACTGAGGTTTATCTGTTGACCGTTTGGTTTGTGCGTTTCTGGTGGCGCTCTTTGCTCTCATTGTATTTTAAACCAAATGTTGTTTAACTCTCTGTTAGAGGCTCCCCAGTCACAGCTGGAGGTTTGTCATCATTTCCAGGACATGGAAATATTTACTTTGCATTTAGATGAACATCTTCATGGTCAAGTTATTTACAGATGAGACCTTTTTTGTTGTCAGGGTTAAAGAGATGTTTGAATAAAAAGATCCTGCTGTGTGACGAATGTGCTGAAGCTTTATTTGATTTTGTATATCATTCCTCTGCAGGGGATGAACTTTGTTGCCGGGTATCTACTGATCATCACTAAAGATGAAGAGAAATCTTTCTGGCTGATGGATGCTCTCATTGGACGGATTTTGCCAGGTATGTGTAAATAAATTGTTCTTGTGGTTTGTCTCTTGGTCAGAATAATCCTCTTTTAAAACTTTGTGTACTTTAAGGCCTGATTGGTTTATTTTTTATTTCATTATATATTGCTGTCGGATTGTTGTCATTTCCAAAAAGGTAGCAGTTGTAAAAGTGCCACATTTTGTAGAAGATATTGCAGCTCTCACCAAGGTTAGAGGTGTTCGAATTGTTGCCGGAGGGCCTTCTGTGACCCCTGGACTGATTTTTACGAAGCCTGTTCTCTAACTTTACAAAGCTGATGAATAGTTTGAGACTTTGCAAATAAGTTATTTCACTGAAAATGTTGATTACAGCAGAGTTTGCCTTTTTATTAACCATGTTGTTCATTTAATTATTAACAGGACCACATGTGTCCATTTAATGTTACACTAAAGCAGACAGCGGTGATTTTAATCATTCAAACGTGGCTGAAAGGAGATCATGTTTTCAGGGAACTTCTGCCCTAAACGCTGTTACTAAGAATAGATTTTCTTTTTCCCTCTAACTCCAAATAATTTGCAATCTTAATTGTAATTCTTTTAATAAGGCAAATGAGATAAAGCCTTTTTTAGCTTTAGATCTGCAATGATTTTGAGTACAGAATAGATTAAAACCCACATGAAAAGCTCAGGCCACACATTGGAGTCGAACCCTGAATGTGTTTGTTTCTAGATTACTACAGTCCAGCCATGATGGGGCTGAAGACGGACCAGGAAGTTTTGGGGGAGCTGGTGAAACTTAAAATTCCCCGAGTTTGGCAGCTGATGGAGGAGCACAATGTCATGTGGACCCTGGTGGTTTCAAGGTGGTTCATCTGTCTTTACATAGACATTTTACCAGTGGAGGTGAGCATATATGATTTAGCTACTTATTAAAAACTTGGTCTCATAAGTTTCCTACAAAAAATGCAGTCAGATTTTTTTTTCTTTTCTATGAAAAATGTGGAGTAACCTTGAATATATATTTTTGATTAAAAAAAAGGACATTTTTGCATCTAATCTCACATTTTCACACAGACTTAATTTGTCATTTGTTTTCCGTCCTTTTATTCTTCAGTTTTATGAAGCCGTATAAAACCAGCCTTATGCTGGTCTCATCCATGTGAGTTGAAACGGTGTTGGCTCCACTGTTTGTTCCCCAAATATGGGAGGAACCTCTACCTGGCAGCAACACATGGAGATTTTCACACCGTTTTCTCAGAAATAGCTTTGAACACAAACACTAGAGAAGCAGCAAGGCTGCGACTTTCCACATTTCCATTCCACACTCAGCTGCTCTCATGTGACTGAAGGTTTCAGCTTTTCATGTGAAAAAACAGCTTTTTTTTTCTCCAATATTAGCTCTCCGACAGTTTTGTTTGAGGGTATTTGTTGTTGTAGTTTAAATGCACTGTTAGACTTTTATGGATTTAGCATTTAAATCTGTTTGGCCTGCAGACCGTTCTCAGGATCTGGGATTGCCTTTTCTATGAAGGCTCAAAAATCCTGTTCCGCGTTGCCCTTACGCTGATCCATCACCACCAGGCTGTGATCGAACAGGCCCGCTCCCTGCCAGACGTCTGTCAGGCCTTCAAACAGATCACCCAGGGACCATTTGTTGGAGATTGTCACCCTTTCATGCAGGTAAAAGGCTCCTTCAGTAATTTCTCTAGAGAGAAGACACTATTTTTATTTCTGCTGCTTTAATCTCTTAATCTTGCCGTTTCTTTCCAAGAAAATCTTCACTGAACCAGGAAGTCTCTCCATGGCGACCTTGACTAAGCTGCGTGTGGCCTGTCGTGAACGACTTGCTGCTGAGGAATCCTGACCTGGACTTCTGGGAACATCTTCCTATGCATTCCAGATAGCAGGACGAGCTCCCAGCTTGGCTCCACCTGCTTTTTGTTTTTAACCGAGTCACTAAACACTGGACCTTTTGTCTTTGAGCATAAGCTAAAGACAAACATAAAGCTGTTGCTTTATGACTGAATGATTCAATTTAACACCATGAAGTTTGTCTTAATTTGTTTCCTGTTTTGATGTAAATGTGGAAATATGCACTTTATTCCAGGATGGCTGAAGCTAAAGAAATGTTTGACCTAGAGCAGGAAATGTCAGCTGTATTTCACACCTTTCTCAAAAAAATGTAAAATAACACTACTTGTTCTTTGGTTAAATGAGATGACTGCTGGGATGTAACACTGATTCAACATTATGTTAAACTAGAATATTTTCAGTAGTAAAAATGAAACATTTCATCACCTCTCTGTGGGCTGATTTTTATTTTATAAAACTGCATTCATATAATCTAGTTTCCCATGGCGACCAGATACAAACAAAAGAGCTGGCCTGTCCCAGTGGTGCTTCTGTAAACATAGAATCACTATTAAAAAAAAAAGACGATCGACTAAATGTTTATTACGGTACATTTCAACAAAATGTGGAATAGAAAATGGATCTTAAAAAAAATAACAGCAACCCAAATGTTTTAATTTTCTTTTCCAAAAGGGGTGAAATGAAAAAAAGCAGAAATCTACTCCTGCTGCACTTTACAAGGTTTGCAGAAACTAGAACGTATTTTTTTTTAATGATCAAATGTTTAAAGCTTGTTAAACAGAGCTGATTGTCAATCTAAGCTGTAAAGAGAAGGACATCCTTCCAGCAAACAAAGAGCTTCTATGTACCAGAGCGTTCTGCTGAACATGGATAGATTTGTGTAAAATCACATCCTTTATTTGCAAGATTGAGAACCCAGAAAAAAAAAGAAGCAGAGAATGGTGGTTTATGTGAAGAAGATAGAGAAATTCTTCCTGTTTTAACTTCTGGCTCTTTTTCTAACTTCACTGTGCTTTTAAAAAATCCTGCACCCCTAAATATGTAATTTATAGCCAGGAAGAAGGGGTGCTATAACACCAGGTCAAAACATCCAATAATGTCCACCTTTCATGAAACGAGACCAAAGATTTCTCTTTTCATCAAAGAGCATGAAGAAAAGAAAACAGACCAACCTTGGAAAGAGTAAATCTCTGGTTAACTTTAGGTAGTTTAAGCTCTTACTGTCCGTTTGACTGTGGCTGCCTCTTTATATTTCACCCTGTGACGAAATAAGCCAAGAGGTGAGCAGACTTTCTCCATCATAAGCATCTATGTCCGCAGGTAGTTCACGTTTTATCACCCACACAAAAAAGGAAAGGAACATGCAAAAACTTTTTTTTTTTTTTAAACACTCCACTGTCCTTTACGCATCCACACACTGTTTCCTTCCAGCACTCCATCTAGAAGGTTAAATAAAGCCCTCCTCAGATGGTCTGGTACCCAGCATGGCTCCTCTTCCTGCCTATCAGGTACGCAATGAGGACGATGAGCACCAGACCAGCCAGAGCTGCTCCAACGATGATGGGGATCAACATCTGATCCTGGTCCAGTTGACATTCCTCAGCTGCACATACGATCACAACAAAGACAAAATCAGAAGAGATTCAGTTAGAGAAATGACGCAGCACTAGGGAGGACAACAGAGATTTGAAAAAACCCGAATGAGAACCTGCAGAAAACTGTCCGGCTGTGACTCCAAAGGGCTGCACCTGCAGTCTGAATGTGTTGATGGAGAAATCTGGAACCACCAGCAGAGTTTGCTCTGTGTTGCACATGTAGGAGTGGCCCAGTTTACTCGGAAGGTAGTCCAGACTGGAGTTACTGGCTGAGAAGGGAGCTGGAGAGGAGAATCATCAGAGCAGGTTTTCATTTTTAAACTGCCAATCTGAATGAAGATAAACAGCAGAGACCTACCGCTCATATCCGACCAGTTGGCCAACAGGTTTATCCCGCTTAAGTGGTACTGGCTAGTTGTCAGGTTCTGTAGATATGAAGGAAAAAATGACTTAATGCTTAAAATATTTGCATTAATTGATGGAGAATCTACTGCATCCACCTGGGGAAAAAAAATGTTTTTCTGAAGGAACCAGATGATTTTTTTTTTTTACAAAAAATTAATAGAAATGTTCTATTTTTCTTAATTAATAATGGTTTAAAACAAATAAGTAGAACATTTTTTCTGAATTAAGATTTTTTTTAAATAAAAATAAAGAAAAAAAATGCTCTGTTTTTCAAAACCGACTAGATAAACTGTGAAGAGAAGAGGAAACAACCGTCCATGATTATCACCCAACTCGCAGGCATCTAGGCAAAGTCCACAAACTAATGGTGATCACATCTACATAACTAATAAGCATAATACAATAATGCAATATGCTTCCGTAAAAACCGGATAAACAAAGATGGTTACCATAGAGAAGGTGAAACTGAGAGTGGTGGCTTGTTGTGTTATCACTAAGGTAGCAGTGCTGCTTCCACATGACCCCGATGGAGCCGTCAGGTTGGGGTTCATGTTGAATAATTCTTGAACAGTCTGGAAGGAGAAAAGGATTTTTTTGTTTTATGATGCTGTGGATTGTAAGGCTGTGCGTTAATCAGCTGGAGCTCCACATTAACCTTATTTTGAGACTGGGAGACGTAGGAGACATTGAGCTGCAGACCCATTTTAGCAAGGAGACAAACGTCACCACTGCCGTTTCTCACAGAGAACGTTCCGGTTTGAGGCGTTCCCGGAGGAGTCGGACCTGGAGCTGCTGTCGTAGTCCTAACAGTGGTGCTGGCAGAAGTAGGGGGAGCCGCAGTAGTGGTCTGATCAGCTGCACACACACTTTCTGTGATGATAAATAAACAATCGGCTTCAATGAATTAAAAACTAAAGCTGGTTAGAAGTCACCCAGTAAGAAGAGCTTAGACCTGCTGGGCTGAGGTCATTTCCTGGCATGTATGCCTCCAGTCTCATCTCAGAGAAGGTGACAGCAGCTCCTCCAGCTCTGATGGTGGTGGGACTCGCACAGCGGTAGGTGGTGTTGATGGGAGCCCAGATCCCGACTGAAGTGCTCATCACAGTTACTACACCTGTGATGCAGAGGAGTCACCATTAAAGTATGGTGTAATCACTACATTAGAGCCTCTCTGAAGCTAAACCCTAAAACTGATAGTTTGATGAAGTCCCTCTCACCAGAACCGTTGGCCTCAGGAAAGAGTAAAGTGTCACTCAGGTTGTATTGCAGCGTCAGGTCAGTGACGTTATAAAAACTCCCGTTTGTTGAGAAGCTCAGTCCGAGCGCGTGGCCCGATCCAAACACCGCCACCAGCCACGGCGGGCGGCCGTCTGTTCCGCACGAGCTGCTTCCTGCATCGACTGAGGTGGAGTCGGGCAGAGAGATGGACACATTACTCTAGAGGGAGAGGGGGGGACAAAATAGTTCAAAGGCTGATACCCTAAAGGACATCATGTAACATATATATTTGAGGTTGGGAAAAAAAATCTAATATTAAACATTTACTGTGCTGTTGGAGGTGGTGTATGTGATGGAGAGCAAGGCAGACAGCTCAGCTTTGATGCAGGTGGAGTTCCCAACCTTCACCTCTAGAGTTACCGCCTGAATGCGATCTGCAGAGCAAAGAACAGAAAACAGCCGTAAAATATGGAGATTGTTTTTTAAGGGCATAAAATTCTTATAAAAATACACAGAAATTTATATTTGACTTTTTCTCTACTACACCTGTCACATTAAATAAACGCAACTTTACCTTCAGGGTGTTCAGATGCTGTTTCCAAGTAGCCCTGATCATTTGCTTGGAGTTTGATGAATACATAAGCAGCTACAGACTTAAATATATACTTATATATTACATCTATATTATTATATACTAATAATATAGATTTATATGTATATAAATAATAGAGATATATATGAATATAAATAATATAGATGTTTGTTGATTTTTTTTAACATTAGAGGTCAATAGTTTTACCTATATTCCCAGTATGTAATACACAGTCATACATTTTTTGTTGCAGTTAAAATGCGACCTTTTTCAGGTAATGTTTATATCATTGCTCTTAAATTGTTATGCGTGCAAAAAAAAAAAAAATGTTGCAGGGGTGGAGATATGCTCCTGCAGTTCGCATATCCTGCCATTAGAGGTCGCCAGATATAAAAGTTTAAGACCAAGTGGATAAGCGTCTAAACTCTAACATTTTAGCTTCTTTTATAAGAAAACGTTTTCCTGCTGCTTAAAGATTTGACCACAAATGTATTCACAATGGAAGAACTTGTTTAGTAACTTTCACATTTAGTGAAATCTACCTAATGATTGTTCCTTGGCTGTCGGTGGGTGTATTTGTGGTTTTAAACACAATGACCAAGTTACTTTTATTTGTTAAAGTTATGCATTCATATATTCTTTAAAAGCCTTTAAGCAGTCTAAATATTAATAAGCAGTAAATATTCCTTGCCTTATTTTTACCCTGAGTACTGTTTACATATGATTCTGCTGTATATATATGTCTCACACCTTCTTATAACCACCAGTTGAAATTATTTCATTCTCTGGGAGGAGTCAGCTTCACACATCTTTACCTCTGCGGGCTGCAAATTGCTGCCTTTTTTTTTTTAAATGTCTTTCAGCTCACCTCTCTGTTCTCACTGTAAACATGCAACAAACAGCTTACACAACGCCACAATCCAGTCATGAGATAAGCTATTGTGTAAAGCTGCTGATGGCAAACTGCTTAAATGTCAGACAAAAAGAAGTTATCCAGATCTGCAGCTTTAGCATAGAGTAAAATGGGGATGCAGAAATGCATTGATCCAAACAACAGTCTGTTTTAAATTAAATGTGTTTTTTTAAGTGAAAATCTTCAACAACCATTCAAACTACTATCATTTAGTTCTTATTTTCTGGCTTGAGAAGCATTTTGTGCCTTTCTGTATTTGCAGGGAGTTTGCAGCAGTTCTTAACCAGCACTGTCTGTGGCCCCCTCCACAGCGGGGCGTGCAGCACAAAGCCGTGGACCATGGGAGTCATGTGAAGCTCTCCAATGACAACAATGAGGATAATCTGTTGGTCCACAACATTGGCAAAACAAAGACTTTATATCAGGATAAAAGAGAAACAAAACCAAACAGAAATAAAGAATGGAGACTTTTCCAGAATGTTCAAAAGAGCAATAAAAGCTCCTGGCTTCTTTCAGGATCTAACCTTTATCTTTAGTAGCTAATATTTACTGATTTGGTTTTAATATTTTTTTATATGACCTTTAATTATTAACATGTGATTAATCTTAAATTAATATTTAATTTGATCAACTTCCTAATGTACCAAGTATTCTTTGTTTTTTTATACATGTGTATTTAATAAGGGTAAACCTGACTAAAATGTATAAAAAGTGGGTTAGTAAAGATATTGTTTTTGACCTTGGAAAAAAGTCACATTTTTTCTAAACACTATAGTAAAACGATCAAAAAAGAGCCACTGTGTTTTTGGTCATCATTCCTTCATGGGAGGTCTATAAATGACCATTTCACCTGTCATTCTACAACAGATTATAATTTTAGACATAAATTACATTCAGATTAAATAATTAATACTTATTTTTATAACAACTCAAACTGAGTTGTATCGGTTTGCAATGATTAGAGGTGATCTAAAGCCATAGGTTTTACTCCCTGTATTTGTCAGAAATGCTAAATCTATCTGTATTTCTTTATAAATGAATATATTTTTATTATTAGTGCTTTCATCATTAAGCCCAGGCTGCTTTATCAGCGTCAACAACTGATCCACAGTCATGACGTCATTTAGCCTACATTAGCATTTAGTGCAGATTTTTTACTCACCTAAAAACCCAAAGCAGGCGATCAACAGCAGGACAAGGCACCGGATGACTGGCATCTCTTTGATCCAGTTCATGCACACGTTTCCTGCTTCGTGGGTTGTTTTCCACGCAGGTGGGTCAGCTCCTGCACTTGTCCGATAGATTAAAGAGAAGCAAAGCCGATTGGTGATGATGTTCAGTCCGAAGATGGAGAGCTGATGTTTACATGCCTGGCGACCAGGTCCTGCAGACTAAAAATAATGATTGTTTTAGTTTTTGGTCGAGCAGTTTGGTTAAACCATGTCTGCGGCTGTCAGTCTGCCTGTGGTCATGTGAACTGGCAGCGAGCGGAGCCTCAGTCACGTGGTTCCAACCCACCCTGCTGCTGGGAGCTGCTGAGAGCTGGGCTCATATGGACTCCCAATGAGTGTCTATTCAGAAATAAAACTTGAAGGATTCTCTGAGGAGGAGAAACAAAAGCAGGGTTTTTATTCTTTGTGACATT
>NW_015150665.1:122635-170944 GCF_000732505.1 Cyprinodon variegatus
CCTGTTCTGGTATGTCAGGGTTAGTATACCAGATTATTAGTATTGCCATATTTCTTCTATATGCTTTAAGAGAAATAATAATAAATAGGTATTTTAAAAGCAAAGAACTTAATTTCGATAATTGAGATTGAATAATTTGCAGGCTGAAGGGGATAATTTTTTCCTTCATTTCTAACTCCATTTAATATTGCAACACAATAAGAAGAGTAAAGAAGACTATAAAATGTTAAAACAGCTTAGTTTAATGTGCAGCATGGTGGAGAGGACCTGTGCAGAGCTTTGCAAGCTGCAACCTACATAACTTGAGGTCAGTCAGCTGACATCGTCATCAATTCACGAGGCCGTGCAAAAGCCCTACAGGAACGCAGAGGCTGCCTTAATGCTACTGTCCAACTCTTAGCAGCAGCCTGGTAAATTCTTACTGCAGCTGAGCTTCTCTTCACTTTATACACAGATGTTGGTAATGCACTTTAATGAAACCATATAGTTTGTACTTCTTCTGCATGGTTTAATATACTCCAGTTTCACATCTGTAAACTGTGCATCACTTCATGCTTTAGGCAGAAATCATCTTTACCCTGTCAGGAAGTGTCAAAGCATGAGTTCAAGAATATATAAGAGTATTAGAAAGGTTTTTCACTGTTGAAAAAATATTTCCTCATTAAATATTCATTTATTCAAATTCACATTTTGCACTCACAGACCGATCTACAAAAAACATCAGCACGTGACATTGGACATTTTGGTCAAACATACTAGATACTGAAAAGAAAAATACACGAATGGATGGTCTGCATGTCATTTAAATGAGCTCGATCACATCATCATTTTTTTTTTCTCTCTCTCTCTCTCAAGACATCAGCAGCAGCTGCTTCTCAAACCAGTCAAGCATCCAATCCGGTCAGGTCGACCTTCAGCAGTTAGCACAGCCAATTAAAGGGAGAACACCTCATGAAGAAGAAAAACAAACCAATAAAACTCCCAAAAAGTTGTGACAAAACCAGTTATGAAATATAACAAGTGATTGATAATGTCATGTAAGAAGGAAAAAAAAAAAAAAACAATCAAGGAAGAAACAAAACAAAGGAAAGTGCTAGTAACTTTCAGATGAGTTTTACATTAGCGGATTAGTTAGCCGGAACCAACCATCATAGCCCAGTCCACCTATGCAGCCCAGTCTCAGAGTCCCATTAAGGAGATCACAGAATGGGGAACAGCACAGCCAAGTCTCTTGTCTCTCTGGAGCTCTGCGTTTTTCTGAACACTGCATCCAGGTTTGTGAATGTGAGGGACGAGACGGGTCAGGTGGCTGAGGAGCTGAATCCTGTGCCTGAGCGGTGGGCCAGCTGTGCGTCTGCTGTGAGAAAAAGCACGGCAGCTTTAGCGGCATCGCCTCAGGCCACGTAGTGATACTGGTTGGGAGTCTCCTTGTCACGCTCCATGTAGTCTCTGTCTATGAGCGACTCGATCCGCTTCTTCAGGTCTCCGGGCTGCGGAGAAGTCGGTAAAAAACAGCAGCAAAGTGAGATTTGACCACAATGAGAAGGAAAAAAAGAAATGAAGACATGAGGTTTAAGTCACCACCTTGACAGGAAACTTGAGCTGGTTGTAAAGCTCCGATACCAGCAAGTTGTGACTCAGCGTTTTCCTCATCTTCATGATTCGCACGACGGCAGCGTCGATCTGGTACTGCCTGTCCTGGAAAACGCGCTCTGTGGTGCTTACCTGCTCCTCCACCTGTGGATAAAATAAAAGGTCAGGAAAAAAAAAGTAGATTCTTTGTTTAGACTGCAGTTTATTTGTTAAAAAGTAAAAATAACAAACAGTTCAAATACAATAAGTTAAGAGGGACTTACGGTTTCCTTCATTTGAATCTGGTTAATCTTGATGCGAAACAGTTTGTGTTTAAAATCGTTGTTGAAATTGAAGCGATCTCCATCTTCCACGTCTTTCCCTCGAGGGTTCTTGTTGAGGACGCGCGCTTTCCCACAGGCCAGTGACTGCAGCGTTCGCTTGAGCTCGCCCTCCTCTACGCAAAACAACAGAGACCATCAGTGGAAGCCACAGACACCTCCTCTCACAGCTCCCCTACAGATTTAAAGACATGTGTAACCTATTCCTGTCGCAGCATGGATCTCCTCCATGCTGAATTCCTCCCCCTCGTTAAACATCAGCAGCACCAGAGTTTGGAACAGGGAAACCTGCAGCTCCTTCTTCCCCTGTGGGACAAAATATTTACTTTAATCAGATGTTTTGTCCATAACTCAGTGCTCTGTAAGCCGTTCAGACTCTCACCTCTTTAAACTCGGCCTTCAGGACAGCATGGCCCAGTGTGGGCTGCCACTGCAGCTTCCTCCCACTGTGTTTACCCAGGTAGAACAACTTGAACACTTCCTGCAGTTTCACCATCTATCAAGAACACACAAACGCATCAGCTGATTGACTGACTGCAGTTATTAAAGCAAATCCTATTACTGGGCTAACAAAGCACAATGAATCTAACCTCTGATGGCAAATGAACCTCCATAGGGGTATATGAAGGCCAGTAGCCCATAGTGAGGATGTTAACGGTGAGCTCAATCATGCTTGGTTCACTCTGGTTCTGCATATACTGAATAAAGAAAATTAAAGCATAAACATGTTAATGTGTCAATGACACCAATCATTTTCTATTAAAGGTGTTCAGATCATTCTGGTACCTGTTTGAACTGGATCATGATGTCTTTAGACAGCTCCATGTCCTTAAACATCCCCTCAAGCTTACTAGTAAAGGCTGCACCGCATTCTGCAAAAAAATTAAATAAAAATTTTACAGCTTGCATGTTTTGTACGCCACAAACACCCGATTCAGACTATTGTAGGATTTAGTTACTCTATTAAGGCTTCAGACTTATTAAAATCAAATAGTTACAGTTAATCTACAAATAAAAACGAAAATTTTTTCGGGTTTCTTCACTACTTTAATGTATGTTATTCAGATTCTATGTGACATAGAAACATAATAGTGGGTATATTTGTTGAGTGTAGAGAAAAATGAGATGTTTCGCATTAGCTTATAGTGGAATACATTTGTGTTTAACCATCTTAATCGGTGATTAAAGCTCCAACTTTTCTAAGCTAAATTTAAATAGATCTATATTTTATCAACCCTTCTGCAGTCAGAAGGTTTATAGCAAATCTTTGAACATCTGATTAATGCCCTCCCTGATAGGCCTGTCAGTTTTGATGAAAAGTCCTGTTTGCAGATGACCTGTAAACTTTTCTTAATGGATTTAATTTAATCTGCAGCAGAGAAACAGAGGTAGAATCCCAATGGACTAATAGATATTTTCCTTTTATTTGTTCTAACTTGCAGTTATGAACTACTTTGCAATGGTTTATTACATGGTTTTCATTTGTCTGGAGTAATAAGATACACACCCAGGTAAAAATACAACTGGCGGGACTAAAGACTCACCATGTTTGAGTTTGGAGAGCATGGACTTCTCTGCATCAACAGAGGCACTCTTACCAACCAGCAGACGCTTGGCCAAATCTTTCTTATAAAAAGCCTCAAACACGTCTTTCCCTGTATGAAGGAAAGCAGGTTTAGTCAGTCTTGTCACTGATGTCTGACTGTAATGGTGCAGTAAGATGAAAGGTTGATTCCTCTGAGGTCTAACAGACCGTGAATGAAGCGGAAGATGATCATTATCTTGTCCAGGATTCTCTCCAGTTCCTCCTCTGTCGCCTCCTTGTTTCCAGCTCTTAACTTAGAATCCACATATTTAGCTGGAAGAGAAGCAAAAAGACCAACAAAAGATCTTATCAAAGACCAGAACTAAGCGAGAATTAAAACAAAATGGACCGTATTGAGATTAAAGATGATTGGAATATTATTTTCTTTACCCACCGATGAGCTCAGCAGGCTTGTTGGGTCTCTTGTTGATGAAGGTTTCAAAGGCCTCCTTCATGGCGTTGATGAACGCCTCGTTACGTGCAAAGCAGCTCTGCACCACATTGTCCATCTTGTCCTTAAAGTCCAAAAGCTCTTGGACCATATCCTTGTCTTTCTCTGGTGTGCAAACGATCTCTCCCCCAAATGACTGCAATCAGATGGTTTATTTCTATTTTTCTGAGACACAGACTGGTCTAATAAATACGTCTAAAGCTGTGTCCAAACGTCCGCCCTAACCATTAAATTTCGCTCCTTATTGGTCACGTAACTCCACCTCCCCGCAAGGTGCCTGCACCATCTTTGTTATTAGTCGCTACTACAACCCTACAATCCCACGATGCTTTGCGAGGAGAGCTCTTGCAAAGCATACCAAGATATATCTGCTCGTCTACTGACCATGGATGATCACTACTTTTCAAGCTGCATTGTGGGAAATTTCGAGTCCACTACCCGTTTCATCCACTAGATATTCGGACACTCATTTAAAATGGTGTAACTAATATATAGTGATTAGGGCAGACGTTTAGACGCAGCCTATATTACGTCATTCATGTGCAAACCTTAATGTAGTCCCTCCAAAACTGCAGCAGCGTGGGCAGTCCACCTTTCACTTTACTGAAGAGCTGGTAGAGGAGGGCCAGCTCAGTAACACGGTTCTCATTGAGTAGATTACTCAAACCTAGCATAAACAAATAAAGCCACAGCAAACATTTTAGTTTCTTTCTCACCTCAACAGCTCATAGATGTCAAAATAAGTACAGATTAAAGCTCCTCTGAGGGATCTAAACAAATAAAAGCCACATGTATGTATCTTTGTATGAACAAAGGCTTTAAGAACTTAAGAAAAGCAACAACAAAAAAAACAAGAAACAAAAAAAAAACAACCAAACATGATTTAACTAATCAGAAGCCAAACAAAGACGTTCTGATTGCAGGACAGTGGGACATGTTCTTATTCTTCTGAGGACGCAGACTGTCTTCTAGTCTGATGCAGAGGCAAAAATCAGGTGTTTTTTTAAGACCACAGATCAAGTTCCAAGAACTCACACCCTTATACAGTTAATAAACTTCTGAAACAGCTCTGAAGAAAGTGAAAACATTGATGAAAAACATCAACACATCTGACGGGATGATAATAGAGTCCTGCTGTTGTACCTTTTTGTAGAATTGCATTCATATGTTCTCCTAAAAGTTGCTTCTCCACACAGCAGATCAGAGGTTTCCTGTAAAATAAGACATACATTTCATTTCAAAAACTACAAAAGTTTAAGACAAGAGGTTGAACATGTTTTATGTCAAATAAAATATGTTTACAGGGTTCAGTATCAGTCTCTGTCTTAAAAATGGCTCTATTACTACTCCTACAGTGCTTAGAGAAAGAAATATATCAATAAAATACCAAAATAAAATAAAAAATCAGTTCACTATTCACTCAAAAGTTGAAAATGAGTCTAAATACATTGATAAACATGAGCACTGATGTCAGGCTGAAATAATCATTCATATTAGTAGAGCAAACTACTGCAGCACCACCTGGTCTGGTTTTCCCTTTTCCATCAAGAAAACATTTCAGGATCATTGCTTCAGAAGCAGAGGTGGGTATTAACTAGTTACATTTACTCCGTTCCATTTATTTGAGAAACTTTTTGAAAAAAAAAAAGCACTTTTAGTAGTTTTACATCATTGTACTTTTTACTTTTGCACTAGTAAATGTATGATAATGTTTCTCAATTGAGCAAAATGTCTGGCTACTCCATCCATTGTGAGTAACTTCACTTAATGAAAACAAGCTCGCTTTAAACAAATATGCACCATTAAGAGAAAGACTTTCTCCTTTTTTGTATTCAAGGCTCATTGGCTGAACGTTATTTTCCATCTGCTGAGTCTGCCAGTATAAACAGTATACGATAATTTAATCTATTCTTAAATACTATAACTATTGTTTTTACAAATGTTATGTTTGTTTTATGTTTTTACTGTGTAATCACTCTATGTTTATTTTTTATTCTTCCTTCTTATTCTTTTAAACACCAGAATTTGTATGTCACTTAATATCTTGTGTAATTTTACATCATTTTGTAAAATATTAAATCAGTTGTTATGGTGATGAGTAGTCAGTAGATCAGTTACTCAGTACTTGAGTAGCCTTTTTACCAAATACGTTTTACTGTTACTTGAATATTTTCTTCAAAGGTTACTTTTTACTTTTACCTAAGTGCAATCTTTAGATACCTTTAGATACCCCACATCTAGTCAGAAACTAATAGACTCAAGAAAAGTTTATTTTCCAAAGCTGCAAAGGCAATCATCTCCCTGCTGGCAGTAACAGAACGTCTCTCCTTAAAATCTACTGCACTTCCAGCCCATTTCAGCACAAGCTGCATTTTATTTAAATACTACATGCTACAATCCATAAACATGTGTTTCTATGTTCAACTTTCAATATATTCTAAGGATGTTTGTCAGTTTTTTTCTATAAGTGTTATTAACCTATGTCTGTGTTTTTGTACATGTGAATTTAGAGCTGGTGGTTCTCACAAAAACTATGATCATGGAGACATAATGAAAATAAAAACTCTTGATTCAGCTATGGCGGCATTAGGGTCAGATCAGGGTGGTTACCTTCTGCCTGCAACTAACCCAGGTTTATGTGTGTTGGGTCAGGGAGAGAGGTATATGTACATACCATAAACTTCATTGTTGTTATAATTGTGATGTCATTACTCACATTTTTTTGACATCCAGCTGAGTTACACTATCAGCTTCTTGCTAATGGAGCTTACTCTCCAAGCATGAATGTGTACGCTATTGTAAAGTGTAGATCTTAGCTTCCAACAGAAATGGTGCTGCTTCTGCCCACTCTTGTTTGCTCCATCAGTGATGTTGACAACAGCCCGCATATTTATGTCGCACCAGCTACGGTGGTCACAACAGCCTCACAGACCCGCCCCCTCTATGTAGTTGGCTAGAATGTTGCTTTTGCGTTTTGTCAGGATTGGTTGAATTGTGTGATTGACAGATTAAAGATAGGAATGATAGAAAGTTGGCAACTACAGAGTAAAAAGCAAAAGCCTAATAAAATAAGGACTTTCAAGTCCAAATGTCACTCTGGGGTCAGGAGGCACGACCCGCCCACGCCAGGACTGTTCATTATTGGAAGTAAACTAATTGGCAGCAATTGTTTCCCCCTCCTGTTCTATAATTGTTTTCCCCCCCATCACTTCACTTTATAAATGCCCTTTGTCCATAAAGAAGCTTTTGGATTCACAGTTTGAGCTCCAACCCTATTAACTATTTTATAATAGTGTTTTTGGATAATTATCATTGAAGATGTGTGAGTTTATCACACCCTGGTATTGGCTGCCTGTTGCGTGTCAGAACTGATGTTATAATCTAATTCGGACAGTTCCTCTGTTTGGATATACAGTTATAATCTTCATTCTGTACATGGCAAAGATTTGGGAATGGAAAGAGCGGTGTCCTTCAGCTAAGAACGAAGCCTAATTTTTAGATAAGGCTGGAGCCATGGATGTCTAATCATCTGCTAATGTCTGTGATGTAAAATATGATGATGTGGCAGACTGGAGATGTATAAAATGCCTTCTTCACATTTAATTGGGGCCACTTCCTGAAAGGTGAGCCTGGAGGTGAGCAGCTGCCTTCCATATATTGTAAGTAATTTCTCTGATCCGAGAAAGATTACAATTTCTATCAGAATCTGTTGTCATGTCTCCTGGTTATTTAATACATATAAGTTATGAAATGTTACTTAAAGAGTTTGTCCCAAGTGATCTCTTTTCAGGAAAAAAGAAAAAACGGAAAAGATAGAGCATCAGGGTGCATACACAGAGCCTATCTTTAACAATAGTAAAAACAAGGCCCTTTCTGGACATGTCTACCATTAAATATGAGTGAAAGCAACAGAAAGGCTGTGCCAGCAGCGGCTCAGTTTAAATCAGGGGTCTGCAACCTGCAGCTCCGCGGCCACAAGTGCCTCTCTAGACACTTGGCAATTAGCTGGCTTTCCAGCTAATTCTTTTAAATATTTTAATTGAAAATTGCATTAAATTTCAAAAAAAGAATTGATTATTAAATATAACAGAAATGTATTATTTAACCTTTAATAAATGTAATTTCTTTTTCGTTTTTTTTAGCAACCCATTCAAAACATATTTATTCTCTTTTTGCACATTTTCCCCTTAATTTTATAACCTAAAATTTCAAATGGCACAGAGGTTATTTTAAAAGGACAATATCCTGTGGTAAATATTTATCAAATATGGTCTTATATATATATATATATATATATATATATATATATATATATATATATAAAATAAATGCATGTAATATTTGCGCCTCTAAACAAGTTTTTTTGGCAGGACTGGAGTCAATTATGTCTCTTAGGATTATCATTCGGGGTTGCAGACCCCTGGTCTAAACAATCTATGATTATAGGATACATTTCTAAAACTAAAGCAGGAAGTACTCTTTTAAAGATGAAGATTATCAAATTTTACCACATTTTAGTGCAGGGTACATTAAACATTTATCATCCAAAAATTATTTTCAGACTCCAATTTCCAGAGTTCTCTGTCCCTTTTGGCCCAAGTAAGAAAGGAGGGACAGACAGGTTAATGAAGGGGGGTCTAATTCCAGCAACTAGAACGTTTAGATCTCTCAGCTCCAACAATTAAATAATCAAATGAATCAGGATTAAATAACTGGGCCATTAGCAGGATTCTCTAGAAATCAATTCCTGCTGAGGAGATAATTAGTTTTGCGCTGATGCTATTTTTTGGCCTTGACACCGACACCTGATTGTGTAGTATTGGCCAATACTGATACTATCTGTTTGAAATTGATCTGTATGTGTGTGTGTGTATATATATGAAGAACTACATACTACTTGGGTGTAAAATAATTCCCATCATGGCTTTCTCAAGCTGCTGCCTACCTTTGTGAAGCAGGAAAAATAATACGAAGTAAATCCAGTAGAATTTTTTATTGCCAACCTTGAATTGATGACAATAGCTGAATAAACTTTTGGCTCTCAAAACGGTACAGATGCCCTATTTTTCAGTAATCGCCGATACTGATACCACCATTTTAGTGCTGGATCAGGGCCCTGCCCGATACTGGTATCAGTGCAACACTAGAGATAACTCAGTTTTTATTCAATTGTGTAGCCGTGTGTACAGATATAAGGGCTGCAGGACACTAGGATCTTTTAATTAAACTCTGGATATTTTTCCCCCTAAGACGGAACTGATTTAATTGATGGATGACTGAACTAAACCGTCATGGATCTTACTGTGTGCTCTGGTCGAGGTAGCTCACAATTCGATCATTCTCCTCCTCTAAACGGCGAGCCACATGGTGCAGGCATTCAGGCACCTACGAACATATAAAAAAAGATAAATTACTGAAATGTGAAGAAAGATACAGGCGATCAACGTGGCCAGTTTCATGAGACGATCCACTCACATCTCTCTCCTGCATCAGCCGCTGCCCCTCAGCAGCATAGAGACGGTTTGTTTCTGTCAAAAACCTCTCCTCAAAGCAGTCCTTATAAACCTTTGAAGATGGAGAACACAATGGTCAGGACTTGAACAAACAAAGCCTGAAGCTGTTTACGGGACATCCGATACCTGCAGGTCTGACAGCATCCCCAACAGACTCCGCAGCAGACTGCGATCCACAGTCTCCCCATTTCGCTCCAACTCTATCTGCTCCAAAATGCCCTCCACCGTTCGCTTCTGAATCGCCGCGTCGCTCACGATGTGGGTGCGGAACAGCTCCAGCCCCGTATCCCTGCAGCCAACAGATCAACATCATCATCTGCCTGACTGCATGATGGAAAAAACGAAGAAAGCTAAGAAACTTTACCAGATGGAGGGGAGGAGAGAGTTCTGAAGCACGTATGTTCGATCCAAGAAGAGAAAGATGCTTCGGATCATTATCTAAAAATAGAGAAATCGATTTATCAGCGCGGATTAACTGAAGACTTCTCTTAGCCAAGGCATTCAGACTCCTTACTTACAGTTTGCCTGCAGTGATCCTGCCAGCAGCGATTCATTCGTTTCAGGAAGGAAAGATTGTCCAGAGACTCTGTGAGCTCCAGGTTAAAGGGAAAACCACAAAAAACAACTTTCTCTCATTTTAAAACTCTTAACTTTTAATCCTTGACTTTAAAGCATGTGAAGGAGGCAGCCGATATAATGAACACAAAGTGGAGATATGGTTATAAAGCTGCGCATTTATCACATGAACTACCTGATCCCACAATTTATAAAACAATACCAAAATAAAAATGTAAAAAAAAATCTCACTACCTCTGTGCTTTCTAAATGTTTTTTCCAAGGTGTCCTGATGAGGTTATGGATAAAAAATAAACACAGAAAAAGGATATTCTCTGAACTGGTGAATCTGGGCTCGCACGTGGTCTTCACACACCTGGCACAGCTGCTTGTACAGCGTGGGGGAAACTTTGTAGGAACACAGGTTCTCCACAGCCTTTTGTCAGTGAGACGTTTGAGAAGAGTCACAGCAAAATAAACAAGAAAACAATCAGACACAACCTCAGCCTTCTCCACAGAGACGTTCTGAAGCAATTTTAATATTCAGTTTCCGATTTTGCTCAACAGCTTGATCCATAAACACACCAACCTGATAGAGCTCTTCCAGGTTGTATTTGATGGAAGTGCTGTTCTGGATGGCGCTCACCGCATCGCGGAGCTTCAGCCATGTGTCCTCTGTGTAGTTCTCTGCTAGTTTTGGTCTGTCTGTTAAAAAAAACACACACAAAAAAATACATTTTAATCACACAATTAACAAAAGCAGGAAGAAGAAACAACTTTTACTTTGTAAAAAATGCTGTGACACCTATTCAATGATTTTATAACTGATTATTATTAAATGACATTTTATTAAGAACTTAATTTCTCAAAAGAAATCTTCGGCATTCATAGAATATTTATTAGGACAGCAGCTAGAAATTTTTCTATTGATTATTTTTTCTATTTATTGACTAATCTTATATTTTTTGAAGAGTTTTGTGTTTCTTGCAGCTGTAAGTAGGGCTTCATTCAGCAAATGTTATGTTTTAGTCTGTGAACCATTTCTCTATGTAACGATTCGAACTGATTACCAGTTGGTCATTTAATAATAGATTAATCATGATTTCAATAATTTCAGTTCCAATAATTATTTCTGCCTTGATATTCATTAAAGCTCAAAAACATATTGCTATATACACTTAAAATATTCCGTCTCAGTGGGATTTTCATAACATCTGTACAAATGAACCTGTTTTTCTCTCATATTTACATCCTTTATCTCTAAAAAGTTTAAGCTTTTACAATTTATCAAAACTTTAAATAGAGAAATCCACCCAGCTGCTTAAAGACAATCACAGACGTATGCTGCAGAAGTAAAAGAGTCCTATGGAAAAATAACCTGGAGTAAAATACATCATTTTAGAATCTTCATTTTCATACTAAAACTGACAATCCTTTTGCTAATCGATTAATCTGATGATTGTTTTTTTTTTTTAATCAACAATCGGAGAGTAAAAAGTTAATTTAAAAAGATTTTCAATACAATTTAAACCACATGAAACTAAAACTTTTTCATTTGAGCAGTTCTGGGGACAGATAGAATAGAAAATCCATTTATTGTCCCACATGGGGGAAATTCTGCCGCTTACAGCAGCAAAAAGATTATAGAAAAAATGGTCACACAAATGTAGACCTTAGAAAAATGTATAAGAATAACATAATAGTGAAGAGTTACAAAATAAACAAATACGGTACTATAAAGTGTTTTAACAATATATTGACTATATTTTATGAAGTTTTTTTTTATCTTTAAGAGGATTGCTCTGTCAGCTAAAGGTATGTTTCAGACTAATCAGTTAACAATTAATCGATTACTATATTATTCCATGAATATTTCATTAATCGATTAATCGTGATTATTCTGATTAACAGTTTCAGCCCTAGACTAATTTGATGGGCACTCTCTATAATTTCCACACAATGATTGCCAATACTTTCTGCTACCAGAAATATTTGAAAACAGACAAATATTTCTTTCTTCAAAGCAAAAGAAATATTTAGAAGCCTTCTTTCAGCCAGCTGGCAGGTAGTGCACAGGAGCTATCTGTAGCAAGAGGAAACTAGCACTCTGGTTACTCTGGTTTTGTTCTTCCTTCATCTCCATAAAAAAAGTCTGTGCATTGGTTGCAACAATATGGCAGAAAATATCAGATGTTTTGAGACCAGGATTATTTTAAATTGAAGGTTTTAAGTCATTTATACAACTGTTGTTTCCCTGGAGTAAAGGTTTCCACAGGGAGGTGGCCTATTTAATGCTGTAAAGTTGTTCTTCCTCTTAGCTGAGAGCCAGCAAGCCAGAGATCTTTTGCATACCAAAACGAAGGTTGATGTTTTGTTTTTTGTAGAAATTAAAATGCTTAGAAGGAAAGTACAGAGCTGATTGCTTTGAAATGTGAATCACATCAAGAAAAACAAATCAAAGACAGGCCATTGCTTGTTTATCTAAGCATGGAACAGAAATGTTACTAACTTTTCAAGAAACATCCCCAATAAATAAAACCTTTTGCAGCATGAGCCCATCCTCAGCCCCCTGTAGCTGATGATGATCATAAAGCCCCTCAGTGACGGTACCTTTGAAGTTTTTGATGACTATTTTTTTGGAGGCGCCTGTTTTTCCTGAGGTCCTGGCCATCCCGTTGGTGCTGTGCTCGGTCAGAGCAGAGAAGCTGGCCCTCTTGTCCTGTCGGGTGTCCTCTGCCATTATCAGATTAGCGCTTTGGCTTACCGCTCTATGCTTCACAGTGTTTTTGCTTAGTTACTGCTGGATTCTTCTGTTGCCTTTTTTTGTTTTATCGCTTTTAGCGATGCGGTCCGTTAGCTGAACTAGACGGCCTTTAGCCAGCACAATATGAGCCCTATTTAAAGCACAGAGAAAGCAAAAACGACACGAATGAAGGTGGAGAAATAAACTATAGAAAGCTAAGTAGACACATAGCTAGCTAACTGTTAACTGAAACTGCAGCACACTTCAGCGACCAGTTTCCGTCCCATTCGCCACTTTTATAGCTTTGTAGGCTAGTCCGTGTCAGTGCGGACTATATACGGATTTAAACCGGTTTGGTTAATAAGTTGGGCAAAAGAAAAAAAGAGCTCCATAGTTAGAGCTGATATATCAGACTCATGCTGTTGGTAGCTGTCTTTACCATTTAGCTAGCTAGCATAACAAAATGGCTTTTCTCAGACGGGTTCACTTGGATAGATGCGTTCAAGAATAGCTCGGATTTTTGCGATTCGTTTAAGTTTGTCATTGTTTTTACTTGTGCTAAAAAGTTGGCCCCTATTTTAGCAATACTTTTAAATGCCAACTTTATATCCCCTGCTTTACAGTTAAGAAGCATAAATACATACTGTACTTAGAAGTAAGCCTACTTATTTTATTTTCTTAATGATCATAATGAAAATATCTCTAATTTACAGTTTCACTCATATTTACATCACACCTACATAAATAACATGTTCAAAAATAATACTCGTCTTTTGTTGTCCTAATTTGAAAAGCAGAGGAAATGTAGAATATATTTTTTGTTAGAGGTTTATCGTAGTTGTAAATAAGAATCTGAACATTTCAGCTTTAGGTACATTATCAGATTTTTTTTTTCTTTCTGACTTTCATAGTTATATATTTGGCTAGCAGCATCATTGCCGTGGTAACATGTTGTTTTCATGTTCGTTGATAGATTTCCGCCTTTTTTGGGTGGCCTTGAACGCACCTGTGTTCCACCTGCAGCTAGCTGAGCTTCAGATGGGAGGATAGGGAAGGACCCGACCAGTAAAAGCGCAGATTTCCCCAGCTTGCCTCGGCCCCTACTCTTGGGTACCATGGTGTATATTTTTAGAAACCTCGCATGGCGGTGGCATTCTCCATATTATTAGGGCTCGCCTGTCGGTGCCGATTCGGCCTGCCGTCCTGAGCGCTCTCTGCAGCGGTAGGTATCCTGGCTGCTAACGCCGACAACTCCTCCATAAACTCGGCAAAAGGGAGTTGCTCTGATGACGATCAGATCAAGGGAAGTGAGATGGACTGGATTTATGTGAATTTTTTCACGCAGACATGTTGAAATGAAACATCTGCACTGAACACAAAACGAACAAGTCCCGTTTTTAGTAGTATCAGGGAAAATCCAACAACTATATATTAAACAGTTAGCTTTAGCCTGGCTAAGTCTGCGTAAGCTAGTGGTAGCATAACCAGTTTTTCACGGATTAAAATACAACCAGACACCCAAATTTAATCGCTTTACACAAGTAATAAAATTTAAATAAAATACTTTATCACCAGATAGTTTCTATTAACTATAAGACAACTTTCTTGCCGTTATTAAGCGCTTGCTTTCGGAAGCTAACAGGAAGCTAACACCAATCCCAAAGTATTAAACAGATTCTCCCTTTTTTTTCCTCTATAATTTTTTGTCTTGGATATTTTTTGTTTATAACCGAAAAACAGCATATATATACACAGGTATATAATGTATATGTTTTTATATCAATGGTTTAACGGTCAGGAAGTGCAGAGTCACGTGCTTCATGTGTTGAAATCTGTCACTCATTAGATGCCATTTAAAACAGACTGTTAGATGGAAGACTGGCAGGCTCATGCAGAATGGATCAGAAACACTGAGATAAGGAAAGATTAGAAACATAAACTGGTCAGATGGTATGAAATTATTGTTTTATGGTGCTGTTCTAATTAAAACTGCAATATTTTATTTTTTTTAATAATAATGAGTATCATAAAATGATCAGGTTTTACCTCTAGTGCTACAGCTTTAACTGACCTGTTTGCACTGTTTAGATTAATTTCTTAGATGCACAAAAGTAATATTAAAAGGGTCTGATCTACCTGACAGTAATAGTCATTTCCAACACAAATGACTCATAAGGTATATCACATGATCTTGGCAGTGATTCAGGATTTTTACTATATGCAGACCTTAAATCAGTCATAGCTGCAGTTGTGTTGATGTTTGATTGTTTGCTTTGTATTTGCTTTTTAGTCTAGATGCCGTGGCTGAGATGAGTGTGAAGGCTTTTGAGCTTGTCCCCGCTGTGGAGCGTGACCTCCTCATGGGCGACAAAGCTCGCATCAACATAGAATGCATCGAGTGCTGCGGCCGGCACCTGTACGTGGGCACCAATGACTGCTTCATCCACCACTTCCTGCTGGACGAGGTCACTTCCTCCAAAGGCAGATTGAGCTACTCGGCCCAGAAGCTGCTTCACAAATACCTCGGCCTCAAGAAACCGGTTGCTGAGCTGCGCGCCGCCTCCGCTTTGGAGCGTCTGATAGTGCTTTGCGACGGCATAGTGTTCCTCGTCGACATGGTGACTCTGGAGTCTGTTCCCTCGGCAGCTGGCGGCGGGGTGAAAATCAGAGGCGTGACTGCGTTCTGCATCAACGAGAACCCCGTCAACGGGGATCCGTTCTGCGTGGAAATGGGCGTGCTGTCATCCAAGAGGAGGACGGTTCAGATCTACATGGTCTATGAGGACAGAGTGCAGCTGGTCAAAGAGGTGAACACTCCTGAGCAGCCCGTCGCCGTCAGCATCGATGGATACTTCTTGTGCTTGGCCCTCACAACACAGTACATGATCCTAAACTACAACACAGGAGCTTCACAGGACCTCTTCCCTTACAACAGCGAGGAGAGGACACCCATTGTAAAGAGGATCAGCCGAGAGGAGTTCCTCCTCGCAGCACCTGGGGGTCTTGGTAGGTCTAATATGGCTTGAAATATTTTTCTGCAGGGGAACAAAAAAGGTTATCTAAATATCATTTTAAATTGATTTTAATTTATTATACAGTGTAGTTTCTGTTCCCGAAGATTAAAGTTTTGTATGGTGAAGTTTGTTTCTGCATAAAACATAGTTTAGATGTTTCCCCCCTGCTTAGTAAAGTTTTTTATTTCATCTGCCCCCTCCTCCAGGGATGTTCGCTAACGCAGAGGGCGCATCACAGCGGGCTCCGGTTAATTGGTCTGAGAGTGTGATGGCTGCTGCTGTGTGTTTTCCATATGTGGTGGCTCTGGATGAGAACTTCATTACCATCCACAGCATGCTGGACCAACAACTGAAGCAGACGCTCTCATTCAGAGATGGACAAGTTCTACAAGATGTCGAAGGTATCCTGACTTAATCCTTTGGATCCGCATCTGGATTTTGCATAGGAACAAAAACGCTTCTTTCTTTACATATAAAGGCAATGGTTTTGTTTTCTTTAAGGGTAGATTTGATATCTCTGCTCCTTTCAGGCTTTAAGTCTAAAAGCCGCAGCGTCTTACCCAGAAGGGGCAAAACGTTGTCCAACAATAAACATCCTCATGTTTGAACTTGTGTGAAAGAAATGATCAAATCAAAAGATTTTACACTCATCTTTGGGGGAATTGTCGTGTAAAAAAAGTATTCATCTATACAGTCCAGTTATTTAAATGGAGATCGATGGATTTACTCAGTCGGTACTTTATTTTACTTTGCAAAGTAAAAAGAGAACAAGACAACATAAAGCCCTCATTGCATGCTGTTCAGCCCTGTTCTTAATAGACAAAAGTTTGTCTCCCTTACTTACAATAATGCAAAGCAGTCAGAGTCTAAACAAATTGTAGACGCTTTGGTTAAACAGTAAAATGTTTTAATTAATAAACCTTGAGAAGAATGTGGCTTGTTATGGGAATAAGTATTTCTTGTTCCAAACACTCATTTCATTCAGAAATTTTCTGGCCTTGCAGGTGAAACAGACTAAATAAAAAAGTGTTCAGTAAGCAAATAACATAAATCAATATATGAAATAAGAAATGAGTACAAATCAAAATTTTCCCTCCACATTTTCGCCTCTTTTAAATATAAAATGACATTATCCTAGTGTAATTAAGTATTAAAAAAAAAGGGAAATCAGTGAATGTATGTAGAGAAAAGTAACAACTAACAAACTAAAAATATATGTAACTATTAATAAATATATGATTAAAAAAGAAACATTTGCAATCAAGCCAGTGGACCATGTTAATGAATGATTATAAAACAGTAAATGATTATACAATCAAACAATAAATCAAATGCAGATTAAGTTTAAGCTGAAAAAATAAATAAATAAATAAAAAATATATATATATCGGAACCTTTTCAAAACTTAAAGAATAAAAAATAAATAAATGGTAATTTCAAATCATAGAATCAGTCATGGTTAAGATGAAAATTACTCAGATGATTAAACTTGTCAAAGAAATCCTAAATTTTTTCATTTTAGATTAAATGTTTTCTCGGTGTCTAAGCCAAAAGGAGCATTTCTGCTCCTGTCAATTTTTTGGATTTTTTTCTTTGAGGAGGAGGGTTCCCAAACGCTTTAGCCTGTAACCCCAGAAATAACAATACAACAGTTTCTAAAAATACAAAGAATTACTTCTCTATATTTATTTAAAACTATAAGGGGGATTAAACATCATGTTTAGGTTTTAACATATTTTTACTTATTTATTTTAAATGTATATTTTGATAATAAGATGGAGTATTTCATTATTTAATTGTGGATTTTACAGTTTTGTAAATATAACATTAGAATCATGTATTAGATAAATAATTGAATAGGAATGGAGCGATATTAAAATGAGAGCTATTATTGATATCCCTTAATGATATAAAAGCTGTTGAGCACCATTAAAAGAAAAACCCCCACACTGACAGTATGTTTATGTTTCAGATTAACTCCCACAATTCTTTACTACATCACTATCACACCACAAAAGTCAACACCCCAATCAAAAAGTGGACCCAGTTTCACCCATCAGTCCGATATATTTCAAACTAATAAGGATGTTAATACTGATATATCATGATCATGCATCCCATAAATAAATATCACATCTACTTATTTAATGGGACATTTACATTAATGTATTTTATGATATATTTTGCTCATCAGAACAGTAGTTCCTAATCCACTTTGGGAACTTCTGACCTTGATGATGGAATCTCAGGTTCAGTGACTCAGAAAATGAAAATATTACACACAAAAAATTCTCCCGATTTTACATTTAGCTCTTCTTTTATTTTGTCAAACTAACTAACCTTTGACAGCGTATTAAACTAGACCCACCCGCCAGCGGGCAAAATCATGTGGTCTAGCCTCGATGAATGCCTCAGGCCCTAGAACTGGAGGGCAAATCACAACGCAGAGATCTGTTTTGAATATTTGGATGCAAATTGGGCGGGGTTTTTTAAGGGTGCATAACACTGGAGAAAGCATAACAAGGAAGATAGCAACAGCTATTGAACAGTTCTCGTTTGACTGAGTTTTGGAAGGATTAGACTTGGGGTTTTCGTTGAAACGCGAGCATGAAGTGGCTCTACGCTCATTCGTGCTGACGTATTCGCCGTTTTTCCGACAGGCTGTTTATTTACACTCCCCCTCCAGCTTTCTGTTGCGCTTCCTACGTCACATTCAGGTGCGTTCATTGGTCAGAGTGTTGGCCAATAGGCACACAGATAGCAATTTGAAAAAAACGGGTTGTTCTCATCAACAATCTTCCGATGTCGCTTTAATCGGGGCCAAACTAAATTACACATTTAATCTCACATTTAATCATGTTTATCAGGCTAAACTTTTGACGCCTTCATAGAAAGGATTATTGATCATAATGGTGAACTCTTTGTTCATTAAATGTCCTCTAAATGCAGGAGGTTGCACCTGAACTTTGAAAACTAGGTTTGCACAGATCTACTAGGGATATTTAAAGAATGTCTGCTTTGGAGCTGTACTAGAGAATGGAGTCATTCCTGTCAGATTTCGTCCAGTTTGCCATCTTTTTTTTTTTTTTTTTTTTTTTTTTTGTATGATAAAAAGGGATTTGTCCTTACTTTGCAAAAACTTGATTAAAAGGAATTGTAGCCAGTTTTCTCTTTGTAAGTCCAGCTGATTCGTCTGTGATGGTTGTGTGTGATTTAGGGAAGGTCATGCTGGCTTCCACTAAGGCTGTGTACGTCCTGGTTCCTCTGCCATTGGAGAGACAGATTCAAGACTTACTGGCCAGCCACAGAGTGGAGGAAGCGCTGGTCCTAACAGAGGGAGCACAGAGGAATATTCCCAAAGACAAGTTCCAGGTAAATATCTGGAGTATGTTTTCGTTTCATAAACTTGGCAATAGAAAGTAAAGCCGAAACCTGAACAGGTGGATTAGAAAATAGAAGATAAAAGGTCTGGCCTAAAATAACTATTAATACCAAGTGGAATGTATCTGAATGCTTTAGGTATTATAAAAGGCTAAAGAAGTGAGTGAAAATATAAGCAATGACAAAAATAAAACCCTTAGCTATCTTCTGATTATATTTCTGCTGTCGTTAAAGTAAAATGTAAGGAAAGACGACAGAATGTTTTTTAAAATTTCTTGTCTTTATATAAAGTTTATGGAGGCGTTTAGAACAGCTTATTGAAAAATGACGTTTTTATTATTATGCAGCAGTCTGTTCATTGTTCTCCCAAATTACTCACTTGTTTCTGTTTATGTTTCCCGTGAACAGCAGCATCTGGTTAGTGATGTTTTCATTGTTGACCTGAGCAAGAGAAACAGTTTGACAGATGATTTAAGAAGTAAAATCTGTCACTATTTCTGCTTTGTTGACATTTTCTTCAGATTTTGCACAGAAGAATCCTTCAGCAGGCCGGGTTCATAAAGTTTGGTCAGCTTCAGTTCCTGGAGGCTAAAGAACACTTTAGGTAAAAGCTAGTCGTCCATTTCTGGATTTCTTCACCAGTTTTCCCTCCCTTATTACTCCTCCCATCCATCTGCGGCTTCAGTCAAAAAATCAAATATAGATTTTCCTAAATGGTTCTTCTTTGATCTTGAATTTATAAACCTGTATTAGATTAATCCAGTCCCTGCATTCTTCATTTCAATAATATTCCAGAAGTTATTATCGTTTTGATAAAAATCAAGATTTTTCCTATCCTGTGACTTCTTTGTTAAATATTTATTAGATTATATAAACTTTTTGTTGTTTTTTTGTTTACAGCTCTAAAGAGGAGGACATTTGAAATAACATATATTTGTCTAATATAGATCTTAATACATTTTTTTTTTTGTTTTTTGTTTTTTTGTTTTTTAGAAATTTCCAGTCTTGATGTATCCTTCTCTCCTCCTTTGTCTTCAACTTTTTTATCTTTTCCTGCCTCTCATGATCCTTTCTTTCATTTTTTCAGAAAGGGTCAGCTGGATGTGCGGGAGCTCATATCTCTCTACCCCTTACTGCTCCCAGCTTCCTCGTCGTTCATGCGCTGCCACCCTCCTCTTCACGAATTTGCGGATCTCAACCATCTGGCGCAGGGTGACCAGGGAAAAGTGCTGCGATGCAAGAACTTCCTCATCAGTTATTTAGGCGAGGTAACGCCTTCTTCAGCCCATCTTTCTTGCAGTCCAGTAATTTGTGACACAGTTTTGTGTTTTTTTTTTTTTTTTAACTTCCCGTCTCTCTTGAACACGTTCAGGTTCGCAGCACGGACTTGGTGAACGGCTGTAGAGACGACGTGGACACAGCTCTGCTGAAGCTCTACGCCGAGCAGGATCATGACAGCCTGTTGGATCTGCTGGCTTCAGACAACTCGTGCCTGCTCACAGACAGCATTCCATGGCTGGAGAAATACCACAAGTGTGTATGCCTACAGGATTATTCCTGGAAATAAAATCTGGCTACATATTGGGGTTTTAAACAAGTAGAAAAAAGATCCTGAAGGAAATAATGGACAATAAAGTTGTATTTCTCCTAACAAACGGTTGGATTGTGAACTGCAGACATAGGGTTGGACATTTTGATCCTAAATGTTTAGACTCTGTTATCTAAATGCACATTTCTTAACAGCAGCTAAAAGCACAATTCTTCTGCTTTATTTGTTCATCAGCTTTATAAAGAGCGAGGAAAATTAATATAAATTATTCTCAGGAAGTCTTTGTAAACTGAGGAAATTGGCATATGGAGTTTCAGTGGATGATTAACGAAGGAATCGGTTTGATCTTTTTTCATTATTGCAGTGATAAAATTGACCAATTCCTGAAGGACTGTGTGAGTCGGGCCTTTGGTGGATAAATACTCCTCATTGTCCCTCGCTGTTAATTAGCTTCCCGATGAAGCTGTTAAATCCACGTCCAGTTCCATCAGGCCAGTTTAATCACTGCACAGAAATGTAATCATGTGTTTGACTGAACTCGCTCTTTTATTTCTCAGATATTTTGCACTCGGGCTTCTCTATCATTTTAACGGTCAGGACGCAGCAGCACTGCAGGTTTGCACATCTTCATTGTTCCGAACCGAAATGATTAAAGCTGCAGCCTGCAGCGGATGGTCACCCCTCCCTCTCTGTCTTTTAGCTGTGGATTCGTATTGTTGACGGTGAACTGCGCGACTCCACCAGATCCGATCTGTATGAGTACATTGTGGACTTTCTCTGCTGCTCTTCCAATATGGAGATTGTGTGGAAGTATGCAGACTGGGCCTTGCGGAAGGATCCCACCGTAGGTTCCCCAAAAATGTAACTCTGCTGTCTGATTTTTAAAGCCGCTCAACCCAAACTTTACCTTTTTTTCTGGGAGCCTCTATTTTTCTAGTTTCCATCCATAATATATATATTTTTTGTTCCTCATTCATTATTACTCCTAAATCTCTTTAGCAAACGTTTATATTTATGTTTCTGTCTGAACTGAAAATGCAAAAGAAGAATAATTTGTATTAAAAATGCAGATATTAAGAGTATTTAGGAGCAGTATAAAATGCAGTATTTAGAAGTAAAATCATATCCCTCTCCTCAGACTGCAGGTTTTAATCTTTCTGATAGATTTTTCTTTCTTTATAGAAAGGTGTTCACATCTTTACCAAGAGGCCTGTCTGCAAAGGTGGATCGGAGGTGAACCCAGATGAAGTCATCGCCTACCTGGGAAAGCACAGCCAGGCTCTTCTTCTGTATCTGGAACACCTGGTGTTGGAGAGAAAAATCCAGGTTAAAAAATTTGCTTTTATTTGGGGATACAGCTTACAGGAAGATGGAAAGAATTCTTGTTTATATAAAAAAAAAGGGAGCAGCGGTTTGATTACTTGAAAACCACTGTATTGTATATTTGGATCCTAGTTTACATGCAGAGGACTGCAGTGGGTGGATTTGACCTTTTTAAGGTTGTTTTCTTCTTCTGGTGCCTTCAGAAAGAGAAGTTCCACACACATTTGGCTGTGTTATACCTGGAGAGGGTGGTGTCGTTGTTGAAGACGCCTAAGGATGAGGACCAGCTGACCAAAGCCAGAGAGAAGCTCCAAGCCATGCTCAGGGAGTCTCATTTATACCGTGTACAGTTTGTTTTAGGTAATAAAAGCATTTAAAGATAAAGTAAAAACATTTCTGTTTTAAACAGAAATAAGAGCTTTGTTCAGGTTTGAAATTGTGCTTTTGTTTTTTTAACTTTGATCAGGTAAAATGGAGGGCTGTGAAGAACTTCTGCTAGAGCGTGCAACACTACATGGGAAATTAGAGGAGCACGACAAAGCGCTGCATATACTGGTGCACAAACTGAGAGACTTCCCGTCCGCAGAGGCCTTCGTCGTCTGGGCCTCGTCAGATCGAGATCCGCTTTATCGGCAGCGGCTGTTTCACCTCCTCCTCGGGGTCTATCTGCACGACGCCCCCTCTGGATGTGGCGGCAGCAGTGAGATGGAGATGGCAGCTGTGGATCTCCTAAACAGGCACGGCGAGGTGTTCGATGCCGTCCGCGTCCTACGGATGCTCCCAGAAAACTGGTCCCTGCAGCTGCTGAGGCCTTTCTTAAACCGAGCTGTCAGGGCCAGCATGCACGCCAGCCGTACGTCCCAGATCGCTTTGGGACTCGCCCGCTCTGAGAACGTGCAGCTGCTGCATGACAGGGTGAGCGACACGAAATGGCTGGGACTTGGTTTCTTTATTATCATTCTTATTCATGAGGTCAGACACTGATCATTTTAATCAGGTGGATGGTGAGTGAAAACTTTTGTCAGTGTAGTTTAGGATTTTATGAAGTAAGTTTAATACTTTCCTGATTTATTAAAAAGTCTGTCATGTTCCTGCCGGGAAGCACACCATGAATTAATTTATACCGTCACTCATCAATCAACATCAAGGAGGTGGGACTTGGGCTGCTCCCATGTTGGGCTGCTTCTCAACCACCGTCATAAGACGACAACTTCTTGGTTTTCTTTTATTCCAAAGTCAATATTATTGCTAGAATCACAGATGTACTGTATTTATTTCCAATTTTAAAGGTATAATGGAAAATTTTTGCAAATTTTTTTCTCTCCACTTAAAAAAAAATGCAAATTCCTGTACCCGCTCCCTAGAGGGAACGTCTACTAAACCAGTGCAAGAGCATCAACGAGCCCATTTCTCCTCGTGCACGCTCTGTTTAAAAGTTGCTGCTCCAATAGTTCATACAGGCATACTATGTCTGAATGGCCGCACTAACCTCTAAATCCCTCAATCACTATATAGAGCAGGGACTTTATAGTGAACTCAGTTAACTGACCATTAGGACAGATGATCACTGCTTTTTACTACCCTTTGGTCACGTAACTACTCCACCGCACAGTGCATGCACCATCTTATTAGTTGCCGCTGTCAGGTAGCGAAAGCCTATGGCAACAGCGGGCTGCTGTGTCAGCAAATCCCAGAATGCTTTGCGAGAAGAAATCTCCGTGCAAAGCATTCCGGTATATATCTGCCTCTTCTGTGGCCTTTCTTTTCTTCTCATACACTTTGTAGACGCATTTCCTCTTACGACCCTCGGCCATTTTCAAAGAAATGCGGAGAGAAAGGTGAGCTTCAATGACTGGCTGAAACCGTAGCTCACCATACATATACACCTGAATGTGAGCATGCGCAGAAAAAGATACCTAAGTGGGCGAGCACGTAGGACAACCTTATGTAAATATTCTACAATGATTGACAATCAGGTGGACCACTTATTTAGACGATCCACCAGGAAATTAAAGATCGTCCTCTATACCTTCAATTTATTGATGGCACATATAGAAATAATTATTAGATCTTCATTTGATAAGTCATTTATTAATTGTGGTTTATTGTGCCAATGTGGTGTAATCTATATCAGTAGCTATTAGCATGATGCAGCTTCTGATAACAAGTTGCTGTAAGATAGAATGCGCCATGCGATGAGCTGTTCTCTGGGCAAGAATTTAAACCTGGGTTGTTACCAATTGTAAGGAAAGGTTGAAAAACACTGTAGCCTCCCTCTAATTATATGTATTTCATAATATTTTTCTAAATATATCAGTAAGTGTGGCATATCGCAAATAATCAATGAGCAGACATTTTTATTTATTCTAAATAGTCATAGCTTCATTAAATCTTACTTAAAGCAAGTTTTTCTCTTTGGTTTGTTGTAACTTTTTTTTATTTTTTTTTATTCTACCCCCTCTTCTACAGTTGAAGGAGCGAAGGAAACCTATTTTTGTGTCAGAGAAGAAGGGATGCCACCTGTGCCACAACACCTTCAGCGAGCCAAGCGTGGTTTGCCTGCCAGGGGGAGTGCCTGTCCACGTCCACTGTGCCGCGCAGAGAGTGAGAGACTCTCCCACAAAGAGACAGTTAACTAATAGCAGCAACCATACGTGAGATTAGACATTTCACACTACAGTCTGGTGTTTGACTGGAGGAACCGAGCCACACCTGGAAGCACTGAGAGCCTGGATGGGCTGCGGCCTTCTAGGAGAACAAGAAGCACAGATGAGAAACCAGTTTGGAGGGAGGAACGCGAGGGAAGGTGATTCAGCGCGACCGCGTTGAAGAACGGATTCCTTGGGCTGTTTTTTTCCTGTGCTGCGATGCTACATGTTCAGACTTGATATTTGAGCTCCTTTTCTTTCTGTGTCTGTCTTACAGAGTTAAAGCCCCAAATTATGAAAAAAAATATATATAACAGAACAGGATTTTTTTAAATACTTTTCCAAATATTTTGGAAGCATGAAATAATACCAAAACTGCTTCGGTTCTTGTTCAGTCAGGTTGCCTTGTTATACTGTCCTAATGTGTGCACAGTCGTTAGGTCTTCATCTGGAATACAACAAAAACATTCTTTGTTTTCTGTCTTTTACAAGAGATGGCATCTCTGCAGCCCTTTCCTCCTCCTCATCTAGAACACCAGGTGTTTGTTTCAGTGTTTTACTTGGTAACCTGCCATGAACAGTTGGATCCGACCTACATTTTCATTTTGATCTGCTTAAAAAAAGAACCTCATCACCTGTGTAATCTATTTGGAAAGACCTGGTGAAGTCTTAAAGATTGTTTGTGGTCAATTGTATGTTTAAATGCAGCTTCAGCTGCACAATAAGGGAACTCGAAGGAAATTCAAACATGTGCTATTAATCAAATGTTATGGTCACAGTGAAATATGGTCCAAAATTATAGTTATGGTCTGAATAATAAAAACTGGTTTTCAACGCCGCTTTCAGCTTCTGTCAACAGCAGTGTTTTCAATGATGTCCAAACCATGATACTTCCACCTCCAAGAAGCCCAAATGCTATTCCCCCTTCTGTTTTATAAAAATAATATGAATGTCTGTTCAAAACACATGAGCTTGATGAAATATAAACAGTATATTGGTAAAGGAAACTTTCCAGAACTGTTAGGTGGGAATAGATATGGCTAATTAATAATGTGATGGTTAGACCATAACGGAAGATCAATGGAGCAATTTCCTGCTTTTTTTAAAAATCAAGTTGCTATAACTCGTGAAAATACTACCTAAGATAGTACGGCTTATAATGGATTTTATTTTTGGGATCCAGTTTGTTTAAATGGTTTACCTTTAGGCCTAACACCAGTGTTGGTTCTAGACCAGGGGTCTGCAACATTTCAAATCAAAAGAGACATTTCTCCCTCAGTTGGGCTAATAAATATTGTTTCAAACAGCAAAATATTACTTTTTAACAACCTATTATTTTTGTTAAATATCTTTCTTAGGAAATATGTTGCCACCTTAAAAAAACCAACACTTTATTTTATTTTAACTTTTAGAAATGGTGTCAGAATTAAAGTGGCTCAATAAGAAGCATGGATTTTTTTTCTATAAGCTATTTGATGTAAAAAAAAAAAAAAAAAAGCATTAAAAAAATCTCTGCTAATTAAAAGAAAAATGGCTCTAATGCATATTTCTGGTTCTTTTAATCTCACTCTGTTGGGAAAATTCACATATTCTTTATAAAAATAGCTAAAGTTTCTAAGACTGGTATTTGTTATTATAGTACATTAGTTGTTTAGGTCATTTTTAGGCTCCAGGGCCAAAGGTTGCAGACCCATATTCTAGACTAACTTTGCCAGGAGGCCAGGATAGGCCTTTTTAAAAAAAAAAAAAAAAAATGGGCGAACCAAACAAAAGAATAAAACAAACAGGGCAGCAGTTCATTGTTTAGATCATCGATACAAAGTGAGCCGAAGAGATTTGGACTTCTAAGGTCATACAGGTTAAAACTGTAATTCTGTGTGAAAATGACAAAAGCCAAATGTGTAACTTAATTTTTAAATCATCAGAGTGAAACTGCAAAAAAAAAAAAAGTTAAACGCTATAATTCATTCGACCACAGGGTGGCAGTATCGTCTAAGAAAGGCAAAAGCAAGCTGTAGGCTGAGGTAACATGATTCTGCACTTTAAATAACTGAAACTATGTTCTCTTGCTTTATCTCATGATCTAATGACGCACTGCAACCCAGATTACATTGCTCTGCACACCACAGAATAATAGATCAGGATAATAAAACCCTCAGATTGTTTATGGCAGCCATGATCTAAAACAGCATCTGCCACTGATGAAGAAAGGGAATCATTTTTTTTCCTTCTCTTTCTAAAGGAAACAAGTTGGCCTGGAGCATATGACCTCTAAACTTTTCACCAAACCTTTCATCATGTGCTGCTTTGATGGTCCAAGAGCATACCTGAATGGATTAATACGTCTAGGCTTTCAAACGCTGCCTCTTTTCAGAGGAGTTATGGTTCTAACCTTTGTGCTGTGACACCTCCATGGAGAATGGAAGAAGATGGAGGTCAGCTGTTTTCTGTCACGCTGAAAACCCTGAACTTCCTTACAGGCCTGTCAGCAAAGTAAACTATCTTTCTGTTACGGCTTTCTAAATGCTGTGTGTGTGTCAGATAACAATGAGGTGTGGCTTGGAGGTCATAAATTCTGTTTTCAGACTGGCAAGATGTATTCATGAAGCCAGACTGTGTTGACTTTATGCACATCAGGGGTGTATTATTTGTTTGACGGATGTTTGTCTTTAGAAAATGTTCTCAGGTGGCAGAATGTGAATTTAATAAATGTCTCAAGGCTGATAATGAATGAAAGAGAGTTTAACCTTTAGCTTGTTGGAAAGGCCTACACATCATAACTACAAACCATAAAAACAAGAAAAAATAGAAACTTTTATAAAAAAAGATATATGTTTAACTACTGAATTTGAATTACCTGTCTTCTAAATTGTTGCCTCTGGGTGGAATGTCAATCTGCAAATCCGTCCCATTTTAATATTTCTCTGTTTTAGCTTCAGCTCAAACTTTGGGCATAATTTCTGGGACTTTTGCCTTTCTTTTTCCTCATCTGGTATTTTTGCTGCCAAGAAACTAGCCAGAAACAACAGGGGAGGAATAATGAACATCAGGCCTCACTCATCAAAAAACACAAACACCAGATTCTATATCAACACATCTACTGTCAAGGGATTTGAACAGTTTTCTGTTTTGTTTTTTTATTCCCTTTAACAATGTCAGTTTATAATGATGTTAAAGTAAATATCTAAACAATGACTGATATATTCATTAAAAACATTGTTTACTATGCATCAGCTTATCAAGTTATACATTAATATTACCTGAAGTTTTTTGCATAAAAAGTGAGATTTAACTAAAGGCTCAGCTTTGCCATTTTATCTTTATAAATTGTTCTCTACACTGCAGAGCAAAATAGTTTTGGTGAAAATTACTGAAGAAGAGAGATTTGGGGCATTAAAATTGCAGTTAAGATTTTCATCATCATATCACTAAAAAAACTGTTCAGGAGCAATTTGGTTATGATTTTTGACATCTCTACAAACTCACTCTGGTTAACACTTAAGCTTTTAACTCAATGATTGTTTTTAAACATTTTAATTTTGGGGTTATGGAGGAGAGAGGGTGCCTAGTGGTTAGGCGATAGAGCTTGGAATCCAGAGGTTCTCTGTTCGAGCCCCACTTCAACAGACTGCCACTCTGGGTCTCTGAGCAAGACCCCTAAGCCCTGATTGCTCCCCGGGCGCCACACAATGGCAGCCCACTGCTCCCCAAGTGGATGGGTTAGATGCAGAGGTAAACTTCTCCAATGTGAGATCAATAAAGTTCAACTATTACTATAAAACCATATTCTGGGCAATATGGAGATCCACCAAAACATCTTTAGTTTCACATATAAGTGGAAAAAAGAAAACACAAAACTTACAACACAGATGAAACCAACAGACATAAGAGGAGGATCATCTGAATGTTTGAGGTCATCCTAATCAGACGGTGTTATTCAGTCAGAATATTAGCGTCCAAAGGATTTTGCGTCTACATTTTTTAACAGCTCTTAACTTCCCATTTGAATGGATAGTTGTTTAGGGTTTCCTTTTTTAACTTTTAGTTTATTCACCCATAAACGCAAGGCAAGTTTACATTTATAGAACATTTTATTAGCATGACTACTCAAAATGATTTACATGAGGAGGAAGAAAAAGCACACTGCACTGTCATAAAGTTGAAGTTAGAGAGAATAAACATGAATAATAAAAATTAGAGGTTTATATTTAAAAAATGAAAGGAAAGAAGAGATGCAGCTGGTTTTAAAATATCTTGAATAAAGTAAACAGACTTATATTTTAGCCATATTAAAATCCCTTTAACATGGAAGAAATTTCAAACGTGATAAACTCTGTGGTAAAGTTCTCGGGACGGTCTCTATCTCTGACATTATCACAAGCTGCCCTGTCCTAAACTCCTTGATATTATTTGGCTTTGAATGCATTATATTCTATTTAGGCTATCATGTTACTTTTTTTCCCAGATAGTTAAAAATCAATATAAAAATAAAAAAGCTATTAATAAATTACATTTAACATCAGAGCAAGTATTGCACTGTAATGGTATTGTGGTTTTACATTCCCTTCAGAAATTGTCTTTACATGTATGACTGTGTATTAAACATTTAGTAAATAGAAATAAAGTAGGAAGACAGAAAACATTTCTGATTCCATAAATATAAAACATTTGCTATGTTATAGTTATTTCTTTCCATCAACCACATCATGTAACACCCCTTAGCAGTTGGTGGCGGTAATGCTCACCTAACGTTTCTGCTAACCGCCATAAAAAAATTCAAGAAGAAGAGATTCTTGTTGACACCTCTATGGGGGACTCGTGCGCCCCCTGCTGACCGTTCACTATAGCTGCAGCGCCCTGTTCCGTATAGCAACACAAACGCCATCTTTGGCCGACAGGGTGCTGCACTGAAGCAGAGTTATTGGGTCGAAACTAGGTCAGGCGTCTGGAAAACCCGAAGACTTTTTTGAAGATCTCCACTAGGAACCCTTTGGTGTTGGTGTTCAGTAAAGTTCGGCTAACACCGTGTTGTCGTACGGTCCAATGTGTTTGATCGCTTGGCCAGCACGTACGCAGTTTTATTTTGTCGGTCCCGGTTGATCCGCTGTAAATAAACAACCAACAGTGGAGCTGAAAGCCAGGTGAGATAAACAGACAAAGTGAAACTCAAAAGATAAACTTTGTTTTAAATTGATTTTCTATCTCTCTTTTTTTTTTACTTTACTTTTTTTTATTAGCAACTTGCTAATAATAGTTAGCTAAACCACAGCGTGTTTTTAAGCTAGTTATCCCTGTGTATGTGTGTTTTAACGTCTGTTTTATCGACATTAATAAACATTTCTGTCCATTTGATATGGCTTTAGACATACTTTCGGCGTCAACTGTATCTAACATGTTTTAGTGTTGAAATTGAGAGGGAGGCGTGACCTGTGAGTACAAATGTTTTCATTGTGAAGCGAGAGATAGAGTGGGTTCGCCTCTTTCACACGCCAGCGTACTTAGCGGCGCGGCGGGTGGTGCAATGATCAAAGTTAAAGGTGGTCTGTTAGTGTTCAAAGTGAATTTTAATATAACGACCTCTTTCATACTGATTCCAAGACTCTAACTGAGTGTAAAGTGATCTATGGATTGATGATTTTATTCTGCCAGTGGTTTGTTTTAAACTCAATATTCCATTCTCCTAGAATGAAACGAAGTTTCCAAGAGAATGAGCAGGAGGAAGGAGGAGGCCCCAGCTGGGGGGGTCAGAAGACTATCAAATGGTCCGCTAAGCAGGGGGGAGAGGAGGAACTGGAGGAGGAGGAGGAGGCAGCCAGCTGGGAGTGTTTGCCACAGGAGCTCCTGCTTCACATTTTCCAGTACCTCCCGCTGCTGGACAGGGCTTATGCTTCTCAGGTATCCTTATAGCATTGATTACACACTGATTCTGCTCTTTGTAGATGTTGCATTAATATTCTGATTATTATCATCACTATTAAAGTCCTTACCCCACTGCAATGTTTCACATTTTGGCGTCATATGAGATATACTAGAAAGATTGAGCTAGAAGTGAGATAAATATTCTTTAGTAAGCCTTGATAGATTAGAGAGTTGTTTAAATGTTCACTTCATGGCGGGACAAAAACATCAGCATACAGGAAAAGCAGTAAAGAATGGCCTAGTCAAAGTCTAGGTCTAGATTTAACTGATCGTGGTCCATGAAGTCGATCTGAGCTAGAGGTATTTTTGCAATGAAAAATTTTCTCAGGTTAGGAGGGATTTAGTCAGGATTAAGGTAATCATTTGCATATCACAGTGATTGGATCTCTAAAAAAACAAACTTGAGAAGCAGCCCTCATTTTCCTTTCGCTTTATAATTCTGCACTACCGTGCTTTGGTTTTTTCACATGAAATTAAAAGTGATGAATCGAGGAGTGTGCGATGGTTCGCAGGGTACTTCAACATTCAAGAGGTGGTACTGAGTGAAACATATTGGACATAACTATTACTGAACTGGGGCCCTGTCGCACCTTGCAGATTTAGCAGCGTATGACCAACGTCCCAGAATGTTCTAAAACGCTGGCATACGCTGAACTTTCTATGTATTTTTTTTTTCAATTTTGGGCCTATACATATAATATTCCAGAATTTATGTCCAACGGAGGGGAGCAGCGATGCGCCCGGGGTGATTGATTTGATTAACCTAGCTGCTGTTTACTGCCTGCCAAAAAAAAAGAAGAAATAGAAAGAAAAGCAGCGTCATGTCTGCTAGGAGGCTTGTTGGTCGTGGGCGTGAACGCAGGGAGGATCCATCACACTCACCTTCTCGCTCTCTCTATGATGAGGATGAAGTCTGGAGGAGTACTGACAGTTTCCTCCCGTGAACCCCCTCTACTACCAAAACGCTGTCAATACGCCATTAAACAGTAGCTATATGTTAGAAACACGTTCAGTGGACGTCTGGAACACGTGAAATACGTTGATATGTGTTGGAGATAAGTTCTTGATAAGTTACGCATCAGTAATGCACAAGTTACTCATTGTTTCTGGATCAGCTGGACGCAATGACTTATGAGTAACTTAGACTTAACGTATGTCAACGATCAGATAACTTACCTGTAACTTATGCCCCACGTGTGGCCGACGCTGGCAAACCCTGACGTACTTGCCGTATGTCGACGTGTGCCAGCGTGTTTCAGCATGCTTATAACTTATATAAAACGTACACATAACTTATCCAACGTATGCCAGCATTTTTGCCAGAATTTTTGTATGTCTGGCATGCGCTGTCTAAATCATCAAGGTGTGAAGGGCTATACAACCGTTATGAAGGTTCAGATTGACATCACTCTGATTGGTGAAAGGTAGGCAATTGATTGCTGATAATAAATCCCTGGGAACTTTCATGTAAGCCTAAATTCCAGTATAGTCTGGCAGTCACACCTTTATTTACTGAAGATTTCATGGAACAATGGAGCAGATACGGTTGGTTTCATCATTTATGGCCTAGCAGACGTGCTTTCAGAGTGTCTTAAAGTGGCTTAAGATCATAATCCCAGTCTGCCCACACTTGTAGCTGGTGTTGTCTCCTTCAGTAAAGTCGGACATTTATTTTGGTGTGAAAGTCAGAAAGCTTTCATGTTAAATCCGATTTCTCTACTAATGAGTGTATTTTTCTCCAGGTATGCCGGGGCTGGAATCAGGCTTTCCACATGCCAGAGCTGTGGCGCTGCTTTGAGTTTGAGCTGAACCAGCCAGCCAGCTCCTACCTGAAGGCCACACACCCAGATCTAATCAAACAGATCATCAAAAAACACTCCAACCACCTCCAGTATGTCAGCTTCAAGGTAAGACAGGTAGAGGGTTTCAGTTAAAGTGCACACATTGCGATGGATTCACGTCCGCTGTTCAAAGAGAGGGTTTAACTTTCTGAGTGTGACATGCAGGTGGACAGCAGCAGAGAGTCTGCAGAGGCAGCGTGTGACATCCTCTCTCAGCTGGTGAACTGCTCTTTGAAAACTCTGGGACTCATATCCACAGCCAGGCCCAGCTTCATGGAGATGCCTAAGGTAAGGCTGTAGGGAAGCCATAACTCAGCCACCCAGACCTCAGATGTCTGAATTGATGAAATGAGGCTGTTCTGATTGATGCTGTATGCCCGCAAGAAGGTCTAGGCCTGAAAATCTTTCCACTTAACAGATTAAAATGTCAAATTTTGTCTTTGTTTTCTTTAACATTTTATCTCTGAGAGTACATCACTGCTTAAAGTTAAGTAAAGGCTTTTATACCTGAATGATTTGAACAGAAGGCAGCTCAGGTTGGCTTTGTAGGTGAAGCTGTTTGCTAAACCATTTTATCATCCATTCTTAAATGGATTTGGTTTGTTTAATAGCAGAGTTGGTGGTAAATCAATCAGCCAATTAATAAAGCTTTATAAGCAGAGGCTTATTGTGTTTTACTGAGGCTGAGAACTGACAGATTGGTGAGAAAATATATGATTATAATCAAACAGAATAAACAAGAAAAAAAATGACAGCATTTTAATAAAACTAACAACAAATATTTAACATTGATGAAGTTTAAGAATAGATTTTAGGAATAATTAAATGGAGAGAGAATAGTAAAGCATAATTTTATAAGATATGGCTTGCAAAGTTTTAAAATAACTATAAAATCAGTCAAAAGTACTTATTATATTTTTTTTATGAAATAGTACAGAAAGGGAAAAGGTTAGCTGGTCAATTCTTTTTTTTTTTTTTTTTTTTTTTATGAGTTAGGGATCTGATCGGAGTATTTTATAGCACATAGCAGGGCTTGGTTGACCGGCAGGCTGGGCAGCATCAGCAGTGGCTGTCAATCCAAACACAGAGCTGAGTGAGAAGTCAAAGCTGTAAATTCAGCCAGGCCTTCGGCAGGAAGAGGAGATGCACCAGTTAATTGACAAAAAGGATCAGAATCGATGCAGGATCCCCTGATTGGCTGAATGAAAACAGACGGGTCAAACTCAGAGACATCTGACTGCAATTAATTGATTAAATTCATTAAAACTAAGACTGTTTTTCAGCTTCTAAGCAAACCAGGAGCATGTACTTTATGCACGTCTTTGGCCTAATTAATATCAACATTTTTAATCATATTTTGTAAATCCATATTATTATTTTTTTTGATGGATGAAAAAAACCTTCCAGCTAAGAATCTACAGAAAATGTTTTTGGTCCCTTAAAAGAAACAAATGGAATCAGTAAAAAAATCAGTCGACAGCTTAGACCACCTAGGAAATGGAAAATTGGTGCTGAGCAGGGAAATGGTATTTGGTGCTTCTGTAGGATAAGATGAAGCAGGGTCACTTTTCTATTTATTAATATTTTTTTAGGAGATCTGAGCTTTTCCAATGCGGGAAGATTCAGCTGAAGCGTGTTTGGGCTTCAGCCGAGGAGCGTTATGGACGGTTTCCTATGTAGAAATGTTTCCAGTGGTTGGATGGCTTGGCGCTGACTGTCACTTCCTGATCCGTACCGGAAGCACAATCTGTACCATCGGCTCATTTGTGCATGTGCAATCAGATATACATCCAGGTCACCATAAATAATATAATTTTGGTACTAAAAATATCTATTTCTACCCTTAAATCACTAAACAATGCTAATACAAATCTTTAAAACAATCTTTCTGACTTTTCTGAGACAATTTGATGCTTTTTACATTTTCTCCGTTAAACTGCTTCTCTGACATCATCATCGGACATGCTCAGAGCAGTCCCACAAAATATGATTTCACCATTTTTATCTGCATTTTAGCTGTTTCTTTCTTTAGATTACCCACTATATACCATAAAGGAAAACATAAAACTCAAAAAGACTAGATTTCTGTTTAAATCCAAAGCCAAAAAACATAGAGAAAGTAGACTATTATCCCTATCCAGCACAGACAAGTGAATATAGTAGGATTTGAGTGTTTATTTTATCAGGAAATGCATTATTAACCTTCAACACATTCTAGTTTAGTGCGCTTGTTATTTTTAAGGATGGAAAAACATTTTTAATCAAGAGGATGTATATCTGCTTGTGCAAATGAGCTGATGGTTCGGATCGGACTTCCGGTACGGATTGGGTACCTCTTCCATGGGAGATACAATCTGACAGTTTCCTTGGCAAATGTAAATTTCTTGTAGACTAGATGAAGCAGAGAGCTGGAGAGGATGTGGTTGTGTCCAACTTTTGGTAGATAAAAGATTGGTTGTTGTATTGCTTACAAGAAAACGAAGAAAAATAATCAAAGTCATTGAAAACTTAATTTAATCACTCCTAAAATCTGCTTGCTTTAGTGTCCTGCATGATTTACAGAACCTAAAACAATTAAAGACTCTGATTGGATTTCTGCTTTAGATAAATAATTTATTACTGAACATCACTTTCATAAACAGTTATTTTATTGGATTTTAAACTGTCCCGTCTGTAGTTTCATTAGTTCAACTTATACTAATTTAACTTCACTTTTTTTTTTTTATTAGCTTTGATGCTTTATTTTTCAAACCAATCTCCCTGGAAACAAGCAGCAAGCACTAAAGGGCATTTAATTAGTTGTTTCAAGTGGCATCGCTTTTAAAAGGAACATGTTTCTCATCAATAAGTTGGGTAAAATGGTTTCAGACTTAGATTAGTGTGGTCACAGTCTTTGCTAATCAATATTTTATTACAGTATCTTATTATTTATCCCATTTCAACTTAAAAAAAACAACCTTTGTTTAACCATTAGGTTGAAAATATTCTCATACTTTGGTGCAGATAAAACCAACAGAAAAGCATCCTTATAGTTGTAAACCATAACAGCTTTAAGTCTCAGTATTTCTGCAGGTTTGCTTCACTAAATGTCTCTTTTTCTATTGTCCTTCCACAGTCCCACTTTATTTCTGCTCTGACGGTGGTTTTTGTCAACTCCAAATCCCTGTCCTCTCTGAAAATCGACGACACGCCTGTGGATGACCCTTCTCTTAAAGTCCTGGTGGCCAACAACAGCGACACACTCAAGCTGCTGAAAATGAGCAGCTGCCCTCACGTTTCTCCTGCAGGTACTAACGCGACACAAGCTTTGCTTTATTGCTGTTAATTATTAATGACTGACTCATTATCGCTGAGAACATAATTTCTTTCTAAGATAAATATAGTTTAGTTCATTTATGTTGGGGAAATTCAACATAAAAGTCCTCTTGGAGTGTTCATCATATTAAAGGAAGAGTTCAGATAAAATTACATACAGCTCACATACATGAGTCCAAACTGATATTTTATGTAGTTTTGTCCAGTCTTCTCTAGATTCACAATCATCAGAAGTATTTTCCGTAAAGTTGTTATTAGAATGGGCACCAAGTTTCCTCTTAAATGCCCTGAAACAAAAAACAAATTGCCATTTTATAGCTAATGTCGTCCAAATTAATAACATAGATGGTAAATTGTTGTAAAGTTTGTCTTTGAAAGGCTGTAAAATTCCTCAAGGTTTTTTTTTTTTTTTTTTACTTTTTCTCACGTTAAAACTGCAACACAAAATATCTTCAGTGTTTTTAACATTTTGTTACAAAGTCGGTGGAAACGGTTGGAGCTCATTGATATTCAGGCTTCCTTAAGCAGTTATTTGTAGTTACAGCATGTCGCTGTATTAACAGCTGCATGTCTCAGCTTGGTGTACAGATATGCGTTGACTAGAAGGGTTCTGTTGTAGCGGGCTGTTGCGTACAATTTTTATGAACATGTCGGCCCTGTGACTGACCTCTTGGGACCCTCCCCATATGGCTCTTTCCAATATATTTCAGCACAAACCAGTTACACCGAAAGTTGTCAAAATGCCGCTGAAATTGGGCTATTACATAGACTTTAATGAGCATAACAGCTGCAGAAACTGTTTTTTTAAAACACCTTTACATTTTCATTTGCACATGCATGTGAGAAGTGCTGTAGAAACCTGAACCTTGCACCTTTCACTCTGCCAGCGACTCATGTTGAGCGCCTGCAGGCAGGTGAACACATGACCTACCGCCCCGCCTGCAGACATCTCTGAAAGCAGGGGTGAGGTCACCAGGTTACGAAAAGATTCCCAAACAACCCATCTGTCAAGCCAAACAGACTGATGGTCAGAATATTTTTATTTTTTAACAAACTACAATGCAACATTGCCGGTGTGTTGCTGCCTTCCTGCGACTGCAGGCGGATCAGAGCGTCTCTGGGTCAAGCATATAGTTTGGTTATTATGGAAAGATTTCACCTCCAACATGGAGAAAGGATGAGGGGAAAAAAATGGAGTGGGGTTAACTAGCAAAGGGACATAAAAAAAATCCTGGTGAGAACCCTAACTGGGCTAATTAAACGTCAATTATTACTCTGGCTGCATAGTCCGGGTGGCTGAGATTGGAGAATTTTGGGGGAATTTTTGTTTTTTATTTATTTTTAATCTGAAATCATCTCTGACCATCTTATCTGCTGAATCAAAGCATCCCCACAGCATGATTCTGCCACCGCTATGTGTCTCTATGGGGATGCTATGTATAGATGTGTGAGGTTTCCGCTTCACTTGAAGGTAGATTAATTAGATCTTTTTAGTCTAATTTTCCTTTTATTTAATGCTTCTTGACTACTTTGCATGACTAAGACATGAAATTCTTGTAAATATGCTGCAGGTTGTGGTTGGATTGTAACAGTTCTACCATGGCATTGTGCAGTAGATTCCAACAGGTTCTGTCCTTCTGTTTCCAGGCATCATGTGTGTGGCTGATCAGTGCCACGGTCTGAGAGAACTGGCTCTGAACTACCACTTATTGAGTGATGAACTCCTCATCGCCCTCTCCTCAGAGAAGCATGTTCACCTGGAGCACCTTCGCATTGACGTGGTCAGTGAGAACCCAGGCCAGCAGTTCCACACTATCAAGAAGAGCAGCTGGGACGCCATGGTGCGCCACTCCCCCAAATTCAACCTGGTCATGTACTTCTACCTCTACGAGGAAGAGTTCGACCCTTTCTTCCGCGACGAAATCCCCGTCACACACCTGTACTTCGGCCGCTCCGTCAGCAAAGACGTGCTGGGCCGGGTTGGGCTCACCTGCCCCCGTCTGGTTGAGCTGGTGGTGTGCGCCAACGGGCTGCGGCCCCTGGACGAGGAGCTCATCCGCATCGCCCAGCGCTGCACGCAGCTTTCCGCCATAGGCCTGGGAGAGTGCGAAGTGTCCTGCAGCGCCTTCGTGGAGTTTGTGAAGATGTGTGGAGACAGACTGAAACAGCTGTCCATCATGGAGGAAGTGCTGGTCCCTGATCACCGTTACGAGCTGGACGATATCCACTGGGAGGTGTCAAAGCATTTGGGTCGCGTCTGGTTCCCAGACATGATGCCCACATGGTAGACAGCTGGAGAATGTAAAGGTTCGGTGGGGGTTTCAATTCGGTTTTCCTCATTTTTACAGGTACAAGGCAACAACGCCTCTTAGTTCTTGATCTCATTTGTTCTTTTTTTTATGTTTCATTCATTACAGCACCACCTCGCAGATGCATGTACGTATATAATTTAATCACTTCCATCATTTAGCATGTTTCTCTCCTGAGCCTTTCAGGCTTGTTTTTATCCGTGCATCATTTGTTTGGTTTCTGCAGACTTCTGGAATCTGTAAGGCTTTGAGGAATAACGTGTCACAGAGAACCGGTTCCATGTCTTTGTTGGTGAGATGCAGGCAGAGACTTTATGTAAATATGAGAATATAGTAGATATTTTTGCCTTGTAAGGGTATAAATAAAATCCTTTTAATAAAAGGAAGCAGCTTCATAGAGATGGATTTAATAAACCAAGTATAACTTGTCTGCACACTATAATGTGCGTGAGGTCGATCAGAGGGTAATTTGTTTAATCTTCGTGGTAGGAAAAAGGTAATAGCAGTACATGCATTAGAAAGGTTGATCAGCAATATAAGCTAGGTTGGTTGTGGTTAATCTGTGTGTGAACTGTTGTGGAAGATATATTTTTAAATCTTATTTGTGTTGTTAACTCGTCTTTTTAAAGAAGCTGTCTCTATGTGATACAGACGGTGGAGGTCATGAGATGGCAGTCTGATACGCAGAGATGGTTTCTGTCCAATATTTTAGCTCTTAACGGTTTTCCTTCATAGAGCGCTACTTCCTATCTCAATTTATCATCTCCTGTTTCCAACAACAACTGGCTGGCCATGAGGATCTTGTAAATATCTACTGTTTTAATTATGTTTTTTGTCATTTAACTATGACAGTATCAATTCTGTATGTCAAATTATCCTGTACATACCCAAAAATTGTTAATATTTAAAGTACAGATGTTATTATGCAGTATAATTGCACATGTAATGTATAGCTTGTTTCACCTTTTGTTTAATGAAGGTCTCACACTTGGCAAAGCAAGCTTTTGTGGTAATTATTTTACAATTATAATTTTTTTTTAATTCTGTTTTATCTTAAACATTTTAACTTTAATAATTTGGAACTATGAGGTAATATATGAGAATAAAAAAACTTGGAAACAAAAAATGACGGAGTACAATAAACTACTGTCGTCTACGTGAGGGAGGAACTATAATCGTTTTCTAGTTTACGCGAGTTAAAATACCTAATGTAGGTTTATGGCAGTAAGGAAAATGAAAACATATTCAATTATGAATCCCTAAGATTTATAGAGGTTTTTTTAACTTTCGATATAAATATATTTAACTAAACATATTGGTGTTGTGGTCATTTTGGTTTTTATTAAAAGAAAAAAAGCTGTGGACAATATAAACAAAAAATATGGTGATTCTTTTTTTGAAAGAATAAGGAAAATCTTTTGAACCCCTGATTTTACCAAAATGTAAAAAAAATTGAATTTCTAACAATGAAGTTATTAACTTGATGTTAGAAAGTAAAGTTGATTATTCAGTGAAGGAGAGAAGCCTTTGCGTTTGACTGAAAGGAGACATGGAACTGACTTGCTTAAAATAATACAAAGCACTAAAAGGCTAAATTCTTATCGAAAGTTCAAAGAAATGGCGAATGTTGGATGCTGAAAAAACTGACTTCAGTTGAAATAGAAAAAGGTTTATGATGACTTCTACACCCCTCATTTCTGTTTTTCTAGAACAATGCTGTCCCACTCTATGCTTTACTTTAAATTGATATGGTGCAGCCATCTTTTATTTAACACAATGTGTCTCTATTATTTGTACATCTAATATCCTGCTGCTCTGTTATAGATCCATCCTGTGTTGATGCCGCCCCCATTAATGAAAACTAATACTTTGATTTGAATTGTTGTGTTTGTAAATACATGCCATCTGCTGGTTAGTGTGGTTAAACGCCTCTTATTACCCGTGCAAGTGCGTTACTGTCGCATCTCACGCATGGGATGGAGAGCTGCTGTTTCTTTTGAGAGTTCAGCTGCATTTAAGTTATATTTTCTCTAAATAAAACTGTATAATACTGAGATTTATTTTGAAAGGAACTTGTACTTTCCCCCCCAGAGTTATACGATAGTTTATAATGTCATTAAAAATACTGGTTAAAACAACTCTTGTGTGGAATTATTTGACATATGGCTATTACATTTCAACTTACATTTAATATCCTCCATATTGAATATAAACTAAACAGAGAAAAGTAATTTGTCTCTTTATCTGTCTTTTTTTGTAAATGTGAACATGTCTGTAAACAAATATGTAGTTAACGGGATTAGAGAACTCGCACTATGAACAGTATATGTGTAACAGAAGCTTAGAGACATGCATCACTTATACATTTATTGGGGATAATATGTAACTCTTAAATGTAAACGATAATAAACAGATCAAATATCCTTAAACAAGTGGTAGTCTAAAATATGCATATATATACATATGTATTCATCCCAAGTTCCAAAAACTCATTTCAGAGAGAAAAGAAAATATAACACTCACCTTAAAGCAGAATATACTAAAGTATACACAGGTCTAGTGAAGAACTGTGTATGTTTGGTGTATGTGTATATATATATATATATATATATATATATATATATATATATATATATATATATATATATAATATATAATATATATTCTATAATCTATATATATGTATATATATTGGGGTTGTCAAAGGTATCGATACTAAAACGTATCCAGCACAATGCTCATTTTCAAAAGTATCGATGCCACACAACAGTTATTTTCTCTCTTGAAGTGGATCAAGTTCCTATTTAACTGTGTAGAAACCTGGGTTCCAACAACTTATTAAGCAGCTTAAACCCAAGGTATGCTCTTCCCTCCCAGAACACAGCATTTATTTTTATTTGTTAACTGGTTTGGCAAGTGTCATTGTGTGTGTAAAGCATAGCCAAGAAAGGAACATTTATTTCATTTTTTTTTATTTTTTTTTATAAAGCTTAACAATGTGCACAGCATACAACCTAATATCATTCTTATTAGTGTATTTATTTATTGCATTTTATTTATTAGTAAAAATATTTCTGTTAAATGTTGTGCTGTTTTTATCCTTGTATTAAAAATGATATCAAGTATCGAATATGTTCTATATAGTGGTACGGGGTCATGCTGGATCCGCGACCCGCAGTTTGGGAAGCCTATCTGTGGTCCTCCATCCCCGGACACTCCCCGACCAACGGCTCTGCTAGCATAGCTATGCTCGCTTCGTTGAGTCGTACAGGGTCTCTAAAGTTGGTGAAATCAGTAACTCAGTGCGAATAAAAAAGCACAGTGCTGTTTTGTGAGTGTTTTCTCTCAGACAGCGCTAAAGGAGGTGATGCTAGGGGTCGCTGGGATGACGGGCAGGTAGGAACAAAGAGTCTTTAAACCATTAAATCTGAAAACGACTAGCTTTGCAAATGAGTAGCTAATGCTAACGTCATGTTAGCTTACCAAATTAACCACATAGAAGAGAAAGATAGCACCTTGGTTTACATGTTTACATGCAAAGTAACTCATTAATAGTCTTTTTTCTGCTACCGTTTTGTTTTGGATACTTAAAAGATTTGGTTTCTAATGGTAAAAAGTGTCTAATCTTTGTTAGCAAAGTTACGTAGGTGGCTGAGATCCTAGCTATACTAGTCTGTCTAAACTTTGAACAAATTCGTGTACTTTACCTACCCATCCCCTCCTTTCAATAGGTTTTATTTATCAGTAATTCAATAGTTCAATAGCTTAGAAACGTTTATCACAACAGTTTGCTATGAATGGGTCAACTTCAACACCGTCCTTCTGTGATCATCTAGTTACCATAATGTTTATTTAGTTACCTATACAGCTACTATCTGGTGGTTTTAGGTGCACCTGTTCTCCAGGACACCTGAATCAAACACATAACTGGTTATCAGACCTATGCAGAGCTGAATTACACACTGATGAGGGAATTCAGCCCTTTTATTATAGTGTGTTGAAGCAGAGATAAATCTAGAAATTGCAGTATAGAAGAATGAATTTGTAGAAGTTATCTGGGTCCTAAATAAGCTGCTCAGACCCAGAGCACCATCCTTCCATCATCAGTGAAATGTTCCTTTCCTGACCTGCTTTGGTTTGTGCCAGCTTCTTTGGAAGGCCCACATACTTTTTGTTTTTGCTGAATCATTCTCTGACTTTGCAATTGAGGCTTTAGATGTTCTGGGTTTGTTTGTGTTATGGAATCACCCTTTTTAGGAAATTAAAATAAAAGTAGCCCTTCAAGGACAGATCTAGGCTGAACCTTTTATGTTTTATTTACTTGTTGATGGTTGTGATCATTTTGATATACTTAATTACTATAATTCTAATTTAGATTTAAACCCTTTACAAACCTAAAAGAAAGATATGTTTTTTTTTTCTTTTTATATACATCGGTGCAAGACTTTTTGCTTTTTGAGATCATTTTGCATACGATCCCAAATGCTCCTGCCTGATGTTCTGAGAACAGTTGTATTTAAGTCATTTATTAGGTCTACTAGTCAGACAGTAATCAGGTCTGCAGTGACTCTGGGGAAAATGGAAGTGAATCAGTGTGATTTAACCCAGTTATTAATTTATTTCTTAATTGGATGGTAGGTGACTCTTTCACTTAGGCTATGGTTTGGAAATTTCATTCAGGTCATAATTTAATATCACTCTTTAAGTGTGATCGAAGCATAAACAGAAGAACCCTAAGAGGCAGAATACTTGTTCACATAGTGGTGTGTTTATATATATATATATATATATATATATATATATATATATATATATATATATATATATATATATATATATATATATATATATAATGTGTGTGTGGGTGTGTGTTTAACATCAGTGTCTCACTAGTCTGACCAAATTAGGTGATGTCCGTACAGTGAGTAACAGTGAGTTCATTATTCCTATTCCTCTTGTCACAGCTGCTGACATGCATCCGGCTTCAGATATATGAGTTATGTGAGAAATGATAAACATGGTCTTAACCTGCATACCAAGGGCAGGAACAAGGGAAGGCATCTACTTACTTGTTTTATTGTCTGATGTGTCGCAGCATTGCGAATGCCCTGGTCAGTGCAGTCTGTGAGAGGTGTAAAAGCGGCTTTGCTCCAACTGAGAAGATTGTTAACAGCAATGGAGAGCTTTACCACGAGCAGTGCTTTGTTTGTGCCCAGTGTTTCCAGCAGTTTCCAGAGGGACTCTTCTACGAGGTATTACTCATGCATACTACATAATTACAGTCTTCTTCTAAATTTCACAATTCAATACAGTAGTGAGTAATACCTGCTGCACAGTGTGCAATAAACCTCCTCAATGTTTCTCTTTTACAGTTTGAAGGCAGAAAATACTGCGAACATGACTTCCAGATGCTCTTTGCACCTTGCTGCCACCAGTGTGGTAAGTGGTGGCTAGTTTTAAATGGTTGTTTAGTTTCTTCTGTGTTCAAGTCTAAAATCATTTTAGAAATCCAGTCATCACTACTGGGAGTGTGAGGAGTTTGTTTTGACAGTGGTAAAATCAATAGTTTACAGATTTCTGGTTTTGGTTGGTTATGTAGCTTGACTTATTTTTGCAGATGTTTACTTTTATCCCATTGTTCATCTTGAAGTATCCATCTAACATTCCTGCTTAGAACCTGCAGGACAAGAATTGTTTCTGAGTCTAATTTAGATTATATATATATATTTTTTCAATTTTTCCTTTGTCTCTAGAAGGACATCATAAAACTGTAGCAAAGGGCATTTGTTCTAAAATCCTGCAGTGGATTAAAAAACAAAAAAAGTGGATTTTCATTCTCAGTTCAATCTGGAGCTGATTTTTCTTTCCTCCCAGGGGAGTTCATCATTGGTCGTGTCATTAAGGCCATGAACAATAGTTGGCACCCCGACTGTTTCTGCTGCGACATTTGTCAGGCAGTGCTTGCAGATGTGGGATTTGTCAAAAATGCTGGCAGGTGAGTAATCTCAACTTATTAAAGTCTAAAAAAAAAACCAGCATGGCAGCATTTGGAACAGATTACTTCTCTCGCCCAGCTTGTGACTCACTTTGCATTTTAGCAAATAATGGAATTTTAAGCAGCTGTGATGGAGTGTGTCAAAAAATATCTTGATATATGAAATGTTTTTGGCAGCCCTGTTATTTGAGTGGATTTTATTTATTTTTTTTCTTCCCTCAGGCACTTGTGTCGCCCATGCCATAATCGAGAGAAGGCACGAGGTTTGGGCAAGTATGTCTGCCAGAAGTGCCATGCTATCATTGAAGAGCAGCCGCTGATCTTTAAGAACGATCCATATCACCCGGACCACTTCAACTGCAACAACTGCGGGTTAGTGCCAGTGGCTTCGTTTTGTTCTCCACATTGTAAAGAAATCGTCACAAACCTAATGTCGGAACACCAATAAAAGATAAAAGGTGTTCAAAGTTTAACAAACATCTTTTTGCTTTCTAGAAAAGAGTTAACTGCTGATGCAAGAGAACTAAAAGGGGAGCTCTTCTGTTTGCCCTGCCACGATAAGATGGGGGTTCCAATCTGTGGCGCCTGCAGGAGACCCATTGAGGGGCGCGTTGTCAATGCCATGGGCAAGCAGTGGCATGTTGAGGTTCGTGACTGTTGCTCTCCCAGATCTTGATCATTTTGAATATGCTTTATTACATTTATAACCTGATGAGCTTGATTGTAGTGAAGATAAAGGAAAAAAGTATTAGTTTGTGAAGCGAGCAAGGCAGCACAAATATTATATATATTGGCCTGTAGGAGCCACTTGAATCGTCTCTTGAGATGTCTTAGTCTTTAGGACGAAAACTATTATTAGTCTTAATCACATTTAATTCATTGCGATATGTGATAGTTTTAGTCGGTTTTATATTGCAAAAAAAACAAGTTAATCTTTACAATTTTGAATAAAAAACAGATTCTTTACCAGACTGACAGCTCTTGCCTAGATCTGCAATAGCTAGATATAGAATGCTGCCATGCAGTTCATCATTGCCGTTGGGCAGAAAACTTTGATTTATAGAATTCAAATAAACGTTTTTATGAATTAATTCCTACTTTAATAAAAAGTTTCTCACAAAAGTTGTGAAAATAACAGATATAGTTAAACACATCTTAGTAATAAATAGACAAGCTAACAAATGTACAATAAAGGAATGGTTTTAGACATACAAGGTTTCCATCCCAAAGCAAAAACTTCCTGATCTACTATGAACTATGCATTATACACAGATCAAATAAATCTTCATTACTTCAAAAGAGCAAAGAACAAAAAAAAAAATTTCTTTCTCCTTTGGCAATTTTGGCTTTATTTTTAAGAATTTACCCCTTTGTTAACAACGGCTCAGGGTTAAAAGTAGATTTCAATTCAAAAGGGTTTGATATAAAAACATACAGAGAGATCCTACATTATTGCCTTGTAATGTCATATCAACCCAGACCTAAATAAAACGTTGAAATATTCAAAGGAAACATATAAAATGTTTTAATGACAATAGAAGGAAACATTTACACGGCTGATACTGCTTAGCAGATTGCAGCACAATGATGCATTTTAAATGTCTGACAGACCAACCGCTAACATTATTATTTAGTCTTGTCTCGTCAACGAAAACTTACACCATAATTTTTTATTCTTTAAAGTTCCATGTTGGGCTCATCAGTTTTCGTTATCCTCATGAAAAATAGAAGTGTCAACGAAATAATTTCGTCATCTTTGACGAAAACAACACTGATATAAATACCCTGAACTGAATCGAGTTAAATTCTAAGCGATTAGTTTGCTTATCTGTTGCATGTTCCGTATGGCTACGCAATAGCTACATCTTGTGAAAAAAGAAATCCCCCCAACTGACAGGCTCCCCTTAATTAGCTTTTCTATTTGACTGCATAATGGGCCAAATGTTGTTTTTAACAACCTAAATTTCAGCTTTAATATCAGCCTGCTTCAGTTTAAAGAGTTTTACATGTAGAAATTTCCAACTAATTAGCAGCTACATTTCTGTTGCAGTTGGATTGAAACCAGCATCTCATCAGTTTCACTGTTATTTGGCTTCTGCAGAGTCCCCTTAGTAACTATTGTTTCTTTTCCAGCATTTTGTTTGTGCCAAATGTGAGAAACCTTTCCTTGGTCACCGCCATTATGAGAAAAAGGGTTTGGCTTATTGTGAGACTCATTACAACCAGGTAAGAAGACAGAAGCCGTCTTTGAATGACATGACTAACATGGCATTACTGGTAAAGAGAGAAATAATTGATTTGCTGCTTCACCTTGTTTCTCTGTCAAGCTCTTTGGGGACGTGTGTTATCACTGCAACCGTGTGATTGAAGGCGATGGTGAGCATCGGTGTGATAAAGCACATAATTAGGACCTCATATGGTTCAGTAATTTACAAAGTATTGCTTTAGGTTACAGAAGCTGAATCTTTTCTTCATTTTATTTTATTCTATGCACCCCCCCACAGTTGTGTCTGCTTTAAACAAAGCCTGGTGTGTCAGTTGTTTCTCCTGCTCCACCTGCAACACCAAACTCACCCTCAAGTAAGTATTGAAATGTGTTATAAATATATTCACAAACAACTCTTTGACCACATGTTTGTGCTCTTCATTTCCTTTAATAATCTCTATTAATACTTCCTTGTTCATTTTTTTGTGGTTCTCCAACACTACTTCTTTCTTACTCCATTTTCTTCCCATGTCTTCTTTTACACGCCTCAATCGATGCTTTTATGACACCTCAGAGATAAGTTTGTTGAAATTGACTTGAAGCCAGTGTGTAAGCATTGCTACGAGCGCTTGCCTGAAGAGTTAAAGCGCAGACTCGCCCGACGTGAGCGAGACGCTAAAGACAGCAAGAAAAAGCCAACTATCTTCCTGTAGCCTCTTTTCTAAACCGCTGCCTCCCTCTCTCCTAGTGGTTATCTTTTTTTTTTTTTTTTACTTATTTTACTGTTGCTTGTCAACTTCTTGTCTTGTTGTGTATTTCTTTGGTAATCAGGTTTGTGTTGATGACATGAAACTAGCATGAATCTAAAAGGTGTGTATGCATGCAGAGCTCAACTGGACTGCTGCTTAGATTCAAAAACAATTCTTTTTGACTACAAGGTCAGACAAAAAAAACACTAAACTAGGTGTAAGGTGTTTTGCTCAGATGTTTTGTTACCCAATCAACAGTCTGACACCCAACATACTCCAGTGTTTTATTCCTTTTTTCCCTCTTTGCAGGAACAAGTTTGTAGAGTTTGACATGAAGCCTGTTTGTAAAAAGTGTTATGAGAAGTTTCCGCTTGAGCTGAAGAAAAGGCTCAAGAAGTTGGCCGAGTCATTGGGACGGAAGTGAGCCTCCACCTGATAACCACCTGTAAGGCCTTTTTCTGTGGTAAAACATCTGGGAAATGTGTTATGGTAAAACATAAAGCCTCTTTAGAAAAACTAAACATAGGAGATCTCTCGAATTGATCAATACCAACATTTCAAATATCGCTAGCACCTGTGCAAGTTGATCCATCTGTAATAAAACCAAACCTACTGACCCCATAAGATGAGATTCATTGAACATACCTTCATACAAATGTTTGTCATTAAATTACGCGACACTCATCTTTTGAAATACAGTTTTTCTGTTGAAATGTTTCGATGGTACATTCCCATAACTTGATATTTTTCTCTATGGAGTGTTTTCTAATGTTTAACTCTATCTGCCCTTTAATGTCTCCATATTAGCCATAATGTGTGCCTGTTGTGAAATATATATTTTAACTGTATCCCTGATTACATTCGTGCCTTAAAAACAAAAACTGCTTTAATGGGATTAGCTGCTGTAATCCAACCTAATTCAGTAATTTACCCATTATAGCTATTTATCTGTGTTTGTCTTTCTGCTGAATACAAAACCTCTTCAATGCCTTTGTATCGTTAACCAAATAACTGTATTTTTCAGAAAAATAGGCTTTTGAGCAAATCTTTAAAGTATTATGTATTATAATATCAAAAAGGAATATATGGTGTCTGTATCATAATGTTAAACTAACAGTTGTCTTAAACATGTAACCCTACTAGACGACATGACAAAGGTGCTTCTGTGTTCATATAACCACATGATTCGAAATCCATTAATCTATGCTTTATGACTTTGATTTTATATTCTTATAAATGTAAAGGCTTTGGGTTGCTAAATAGTTTTGGTTTAAGGGCGATTCATTTGCACCTTGGGAGA
>NW_015150665.1:171961-177012 GCF_000732505.1 Cyprinodon variegatus
CTATGAATCAATTTTTATTGGGGTGAATAAAGATTGTTAGTTCATTTCCTTGAAACCAGGGCCATACGTCTGAGATGTAATGAAAACATGACATTTCAACAACTAAATATCACAGTGCTACCTGCTTATTAAAGTCATACAAAACCAGCCAAAATTTCAAAGAATATTTTTACCTCAAACAGCAGAACAACAGCTTTGAACTTCTTAATTTCTACCCGACATGCAGCTGTTAACACAGACTGGGAGTAGATGAGTAATAATGAGCGGCGTGTTGAAGGAACTTCGATGGCTGGTTCTTAGAAGTTAATGGCAGCATGATCCTGGACTGTGACCGGAAAGGTGAGACAAAACTCAGAAAGTGCAGTTTAAAAGATGCCCATTCCCCAAATGTCATGCCCAGGAGGGCTTTCAGATCCTCTACATCACCAAAGACCAGAGAAGAGCCATCGAGTTTATTGTCTTTTACTGCATCGATGTACTTTCTCTCCAAATCCATTCTTTCCATCTGAAACAGAGAATATAAAACATGGAGGGGAAAAGATGAGCCGATTAATAATCTTGAGGCAGAGAAATGTCATCAGAAACGGTTTTGTTACCACTGAGGTTACTGAGAAAGGCAAAAGGAATACCCATCAGAAACCAGTGGAAAACGGTATAGTAAAAATGAAAATAGGAAGGTAAGAAAATGTCTACAGTGCACTATAATCACGCAAAAGTTACACCGACTTGATTCTTCTGACATCTTTAAAGGAATGACTTTAAATACGAACTCACCTCTTTACAAATATCATCAGTGGTCATTTTGAGGAGAGTTGTGATCGGAAGTGGAGCTATGTTCCTCATCCAGCCAGAATCCTCCAGCCTGGATGTCCCTCTGATAAGAGCCAGCTCCCTCTTGATTGACTGATCCAGATTCACCATTGCCATCTGAAAGATTTCTAGGTTCTTTAGGGTGAACTCGAACTCATCATCCTTGAGTAAAGCTTCGAACACCTCGGGGTCCCCGTCCTGCTCCAGGAGGTCCTCGATATGTGCCCGCATCACGTATAGCTCCTCTCTGGACCTGCTGAAGACCTCCCACAGGGTCTTTGAACCGTCAGGGCTTGTGTTCCGTTGATCAATAGCTGCTCTCTGCTTTTCATCCTCCACACACTGGATGATCCAGCTGAATCGACATGGCCACTGGTTGGCTAGGACCACCCACGCTGCTGTATGTTCCGGATCAGGAAGCTCAGTTTTCAAGACCTTCATGATGATCAAAGTTACCCAGACCGAGTTGATCATCCTCTTCATCGAAATGGCATCATCTAACATGTACTTGTTGAGCTTTTTTTCCCCATTGTTCAGGATTTTCCAAACTGTTTTCTCCAATTCGTCTTCCTGCACATCCAGGATCTCTGTGTTTGAGTTGATCAGTGGATTTGACTCCTTTGGTTCCTCAATCTCCACCATTTGCAGATCTATTGAAGATGTCTTTCTCCTGTGTGTGCTCTTACCTAAGGGAGGATCTCTGGAGATTCCCGAACTGTTGGTAAGGTTGTAAAATAAGCTGCGCTTTGCTTTTTCACACATTGGTGGGACTGTGAAGGCCAGGGTGACGATGCGGTTCAGGAGAGCATGAGCTCTGTCCTCTTTGCAGAAGCAGCTTTCTGCAAATTGTACTTTTTCTAACAGAACATTTGGATTCACAGCCAGGATGGAAAGAACTGGGCTCTCCTCATCTGAAAGTAAAATATTGATGGCCTCCAGGACTGCAACAATCTTCTTGGGGGAGCAACGGTCCAGGTTAGTAATTTTCAACACGATGCGTATCCTTTTCCTTTCAAACACCTCCATGAATTTAATGAATTGAGTCAGAAACCAAATTTCCTTCCTGACTTCATTCATGAATCCCAGTTGGCTGCTGATCCGATCATTGTCCATTCCCCTCTTAATGTTCTGATCCTGGCTGAAGATGAGGTTCTTGGCCATCAGAAAGATGAACCTCAGAGCACTCGCTGCTGGGACTCCTAATGAGGCAATGACGAAGCCCTCCAGTACACCCACCGCACCGTCCGCTTTGGTCTCTTGCTCATCTGGTTTTACTTCAGCTTTAGGAAGACCCCAAACAAACAAGACGACAAGGAGGACTGTTGGGACAATGAGGATGGATAGGATGAAAAACCACAGAGGGCAGCAGCACACCTTCTTGGAAACCCAGTTGTTGGGGCCATCTTTTACCTCCTAAAGTTAAAAAAGGAAACCCAAGGGGAGGAAAGGTTATTATCCTCTGTTGTGTTTTAGGATCTCGTATCTAGATGAGGAAATTTCAGTTTTATATCAGTTTGTTGCTCAAGATTTGTTTTGAAAACCATTAAACTGCTGGAAGACAATTTGATAATAATAATGTATTGAATCCATTTCCATGTTTTTATGCCTTAAAAACATAAAAAAAGAAAAGAAAAACACCAAAGTTGTTCTTAAGTGAAGAATAAACAAAGAGAACTGACAAACCTTTTCCTTTAATTCGTCCTCTTCATCGTACTGAGCAACACGGTAAAGAGCAAGCTGCAGTTTCCCAAAACTCATCTGCATGGCATGAAACAAGCGCATGGCTATCCCAGCCCATAGCAAGTCACTGCCTGCAAAATGCCAAGCACTGAAGTTCACATAAATGAACCTGACGTTATGGTGGTTCTGGTTCTCCGGGGTCCAGACCGGTGTGCAGAAGAGCAGCCTCCACATGAGGGCCAGGAATGAAGGCTTGGATTTCTGTCCGTTCTTGTATTTCTGCTCAATCCTTAAACACTCACGATTTGTGTACACTGAAAAAACAACAGTTCATTTTATACATAGTGGATGTATATATTTTAAATCCAAATGATTATGTTATACAGGATCATTAAAACAAATAATCATATCATGGCAATAAATCCATTTGCACTTAAAGAGCTGGATGAGTTTTAATCTAGGATATTGTATACTAGAGTCAGAGAAAAGTGTAGATTTGACATGAAAATATAAAAAAAAATTCCATTTTATTACACACTTCTACTGTCATTTTTAAAAATAACCCATGTCAAAAATATATAAATCATTATCTTAAAAAAACAAAAATAATGTGATTCCAAACTGGTAAAATTGTCTGTTAAAACTGTATAGATTTTATTTATTAAATTTTTAAATGAAATATCCTGGAGCAAGGAAGTAAATCCAATACCATCTCCAGGGAAAACAATCAGCCTGCACTGCCATGTGAGAAGGCAAAATAAAGAAAATGGATGTAGGGTTCTAGAGTAGTCGTGTTTGTCATCTGTCTTGCAACATCTCACAGCCTCATTATTCTGTGAGTTTTATTATCGGAGCTTCAAGCTTGATCTGAAATGTGCAATATATCTGCAAAGGTTGAAAAAAAAAAAAGAATAATTTCTGTTGAGGCGGGACCTTCAGGGTACAGCAGCACTACTTTTCTTTTCCATGGAGGCCTGTCATCACTCCTGCACCTTCTATACTCTAGCCTAGCAGACGTCACTTGTCTTTGTATTCTACTTTCACATTTCTGTCACCACATATTTTTTTGAAAATGGTGAATTCATTTTTGTCGCCTGCTTTTTTTTTTATTTTTTGTACTTTGTGGTATATATTTCACATTCCTGAAAACCTCAAAGGAGATTTTTCACCATGTTAAAAAAAAGCCAATCCTTGACTAGCTGACCTTGAGTAAAGAGCAAAAAGGGAGACATATCTGAATCTTAAATGCAGCCAAATCATTTCAAAGAAGCTAATTCAGCCTTTAACTGTTTGACTACATATTCTGTAGCGTGTTGCAGTATTGTGTCAGCACAGTATGAACATGAAGAGGCGTAGCTGCACAGTCACCACATCACAGCTTCACACATCCCTGTCATGTTCAGTAACATGCGAAACATGCAAATCATCTGAGGTGCAAACTAGTCATCAGCGTCACACAGTGGCAACCTGAAGACTGAACTTAGTCACAGGTTTAAGTGGCTGTTCTGGAAACAATCTGCCGGCACTTTTCACATCATTTACCTTCAATTTGATCGAGAATCACATCCAGTCGATCCTGACAAGAAGAGTAGAGACCCACTGTTGTCGGAGATGAGACCCTCGTCAGTGTCTTGGACAGAGCGTACGCATAGATATTATCTAAAGGCAGATTTATAAGGAAATGGTTAACATGGCTTACTTATTATGATGCTAGTATTGACTGTTCTGCTCCTTGTATGTTTGGCAATGATATTATTTTAAGCTCTGGACCAAATATTAAACTCACCCCCATAAAAAAACAACAACCCTAAACCTCCTATGAACCTTAATGTTCTCTACAAACACCTCATGGTACCTTAGCCTCGTTTCTAACACTGCCTGCTGCTAGAAAGGAACATTTCAGGCTTTAATTCATCAGTAAATGGTAAATTGCCTGTACTTATATAGTGCCTTTTTGAGTCAGGGGACTCCAAAGTACTTCACTCTACATTCAGTCAGCCTGTCATTCCCACACTGTGAATGTGTGAGTGAGCGGGGAAATTTCTTTTAGCAGCTACTATACTTTGTTTTCTACAGGGGAACAGTGCATACATCTTGTCTTTTCTGTTTTTAAAATTAAGATTAACCAACACGCTTTGAAGCATTTTTAATACTGAATGCTTGTAACATTTACACATGAAAGTTTCTAAAACCTTTCCATATTTAATCATGTTAGAAACGTTTCAGTGCAGCTCTGGCTCTATGTATAGATTCATTGTCTAGTCTGGACTCCAGTCCCAATATTTGTCAGCTGTTAAAAGGGTTTCCTTCATGAATACCTGGTATTTAGCTCCATTTATGTCTCCATCAAGTCCAACCCCATAGCATAACGCTGCCACCACCATGTCCAATGACAGTGAGTAGTTTTTTAGTGTGGTGTCCAGTGTTAAATTTCCAAAACATTCAGCATCTCATCTTTTCCAAGGCACATTTTTTCACCCGTGTCTTCAATTGGCTTTTCTTTTAATCCTTTGTCATTGACCGCTCTTTTAAACAGACTAGCCTTCTAGAAAAAACAGCTA
>NW_015150665.1:178242-192695 GCF_000732505.1 Cyprinodon variegatus
GAAATAAACTATTGATCACTCATAAAAGTTTTATCATGGAAGGATTTAAAGAAGGATATTATTTGTTAATGCGGTATTTAGCGCTACTTCACTGGGTTTATTTGACAAATGTTTAAAAATAGATATTGCTGCCTTTACCTGTAAGCAAAAATAGGCTTTTTGTTTTGGTACATTCTGTAAAAGGGACCTTATTTATGCGTATAACAATTATATCAAACTTTTTTGGCTGTAGAACTTAGAGTAATCATTTATTAATAAACAGATTCTGATAAAATATTAATGAAAAATATATCAACTAATGAATTGGCATTAAAAGCAGCTGCAGCCAAAGCGCTTTAATTGAATCAGTCCATGAAAATAATAACCATCCTGTATCTGCTAATAGGATGTGCAAACATAATAAATAGGAAATCACAAAATATATGACAAGAGTAATTATACGTGATAATAAATAGATGGTGAAAATTGCAGCTCTGCTTTATTTGTATTTCTGATTCATACTGAACAACTTTAATGCAGTCCCGTCAAAGAATCCTCGCTGGGTCTAAAAGGACCCAATCAGAAAGTGAGTTATGTCCTTTTAAACAACTTTGCTGTTCATGTAATTAGCTGTTTACTTGTGATTTATTGTCATCATCAACCATCCTAATGTTTCCTGACAGGTTGCTGTGACATATTCCAGTAGTTTGTGCTTCTGAAAGCTTTGTTGATGCACTTTTAAATTAGTTGTCGTGCAGCGTGTTGCAGAGCATCCATCCCCAAAGGCAGCCAAGGAGATAATCTATTCTCAATTGGATTCATTTTGGCTTTAGGAATGGAGACATATTTTATTTGCAACTGTAACTTGTTTTTTTTTTCACAAAATAAGTTTTGTTGTTTAAGTTTAATAAAATATCACAGTCTACTGACATGCCTCAATGTCTTTGTTTTTTCATGACAATGGTTTTGGAATTTAGGGTCTTTTAAATTGTCTTTAAAGGCTTTTAAAGCTGTTAACTTTCTTTGGTGCAGTTTCTCCCTACAGCCCTGCATTTGCAGTTTAGTAGTAACACATTTGTTTGGTAAATGAAAGAGTCCTCTGACTAGACTTTTGAGCTCAACTTGGACTCCCTTACTCCCCAGTTCAAACTCCATCCCTCTCCTTATAGTCTTAAGGTTTTGGGAAAGGTTTTGGACATGCACTGTGAATGATTACTCATGGTTTTCATTAAAAAAAACATGGAAAACTGCCCTAATTGTGCTTTAGAATATTTTCTTTGTTCTGATAAAGGAATGTATTTTCTCTGATGTCTGTTATCTACACTGGATTCAAATCATAAAATGGGGGAAGAAATTAGTATTCAGATTTTAAACTCACAAAGTGGAACCAGTTTGTTAGAGACTTCAAAAAACAAAACAAAACAAAAAGAGCAACCAGGAGAAAGAGTTAAAACTAAACCTGTAGGCAAATGAACAAAACCGCCTACAAACTCCCCCATGATCTCTTTGTCCCTTAAGCAGAAAATGGCGCTTCAGTTTGTGCTTGAGCATTAAACATATTACTGGCTCTTTTAACTTTGTGGTTTAATGCTTGGACTTCCACCTCCAGAATAACTCCCATATTTGCAACCTCCACGCTCCACTGCATCTTCCACTAAGGATCCAGGAAGCATGTATGATCTTTCCTACATGCCATCTGATAACATGCATCGATCGTGCCTTTGACATAGGTGAGATCACCATTTGTCCAACAGAGTTTAGTCATTAGTCAATAAACATTCTCGTTTGGTATTTAGCCACACCTTATCTTTAACCTGCAGTTTTTAAGCATCAACAATCACAGGTTTAATATTTTGTACTTTCAAAGAACATCCCTCTAACATCTTGTTTTAAATCGACTATGACAGATTCTGCCAAGTTTATTGTAATCATTGTTTAAAACAGTCCATATCAGCATTTGATTTTCTTTATAAATTTAACTAACAGAGAGAGAAGGAAAATAGGAAGTGATGCTTTGCTTCCCGTATTTAAAGCTTCCTTTAAATACTGGATCCACGGCACCAGATGAGGAGGGACAAGAGAAACTTATAATTGGATAAAGTCAGTTTTAAGTTTGGGTTTTTCTGCTGTTTATTATATGTTTTGTAATGTAAGGGCTAAAGTGTATGATTACAGTTGGTTTTAAGAAAATAAAGATTTTATTAATCAGCCTTATCTGTTATGTAGAATATTCCACCCCAGCCCATCTTGTTAAAAAGCCTGAAAGTGTTTGAGCAAAGATAATTCAGTTGTTCAGGAGGAGAGAACCTGGTTGCCTTTCATGTTAAATTTGATTGCTTAAAGTTAAACTTTTTGGGTTAAGTCTGGGGTTATTTTTTTATTTTGTTATATTTCTATGTTAACTAACCGCCTTGCACAACTGCCAACTGTCCTTCTTCAGCCCCTTTGGAAAAGTTGTACCCATCTATTTTTCTTTTCTTAATCAACATAAACACAATGATTGCTCATTAAATTCTGGTAGCTTTTAAAAGTATTAATGACTAAATAGGTTGTTGTTTCTTAATGTTTTTATCTTTTTGTTTACTATTGTTGTTTGGGTCTTACTATATTGTGACACCCTGAGTGCTCTTCATTGATTATTTAAATGCAAACTTACAATGCCCTCTGAAGTCCGGAAAGTGGGAGGAGCCTCAGTGTTTCCGGTGGGAACGCCCCTCTGACAGGCGGGAAGTAAACAGCAGTGGAGTGAGGGGCTGAGGGCGTAGCTGCATTTCAGCAGAAACTTCTTTATGCATCGAAGAGGAGCTGCGGTGTCCTACTAGCCCTGGTACCATTAGTCCTGTTGAGTTTTTGTATCTGAAGTTTTTTGCTTTGGGCTGACACTGTACTGTGTGTTCCGCCGAGCAGAAGTAGCACGCGCAGCTGTGCCTTTGGTTTGGGTTCCTCTGTGTGGATTGGTGGAAAAACGCGGACTGGAGTTTGTCGTCCTAATTGTTTTTTGTCTGAAGCTGACTGGATTGGACTGACAGCGCTGATACGTCAGTTGGATATTTTTGCTGGTCCCTTCTTCTTCTTTAAATTGAACTGAATGTAAGGGGCAATGATTATATAAGTAAAATAACTTCTATCTTTGAATATTTTTTTCTTGTTTCAATATATTTACCTCTTTTGAGTTTTCCACAATAATTTTTAGGGTGACGAGCATAGTTATGTGTTGACATTCTTTGTTTGGTTTCTGCATTCCAAGCAAAAAACATACAAATAAAAATCTTCTGTCAGGAGAGAGATCTGACTGGCATCCAAATATTTAATTATAGGAAGCCGTCCCATAAGGATTTTAGTTTTTTGGTTTTTTTTGGTTTGCAATTTCATTGTCTCTTGTGTGCCTCCCTTTGTGCTAATTAGTCTCCCTCACAGTTTCCCTACTTTATTTCACCATAGCTGTTCCACATCCCCTTTAATTAGCTCCCTTTCCTTGACCATTTCCCATCCTGCCTCAGTATATAATGTTCCTTGTTCTCACTGTTTGTTGCTGGATTCTTACATTATGCTCCCACTGGTTTCTTGTCCCATTCTCTTCATGCAATATATTTAAAGTCCAGGAATACAATATAAAGTGACTTAGTTGAACAAGCTTTAACTAAGTCAAACCTGACTTGAACAACCTCAAGATTGTGTCATGATATATGTGCGTTGAATCAGCTTCAGTCTGAACTCAAGATGCCAGACACTATTTCATTGGACTTATTTCAAGAGGTTCTTAAAGATGGACAACAAGCTTCTATAAACAGTGTCACTGCTTTAAAATTGTTTTTAGAGTTTTATATTTGTGCATATGTATTAATTGGTTTTATGTTTGTAACCAGGTTGCAGTGTATTGCAGATCTCTGCCCAGGTCCCCCTTGAAAATGAGATCTCAACGGGGTTTACCCGGGAAAAAAAAAAAAAAATATATATATATATATATATATATATATATATATACACCATACTTCTTAGATGTATGTTCAGGGGCAATATTTAACCCTCTTTAGGAATATTATATTTTGTGTCTGACCAAAAGTAAGGAATCACCAATACATCCTAAAGACCTGTGCCAGAAGTAACAGCCTGCTTGTCTGAGTGATCCTCTGGGTGAAACAGCAACAGTTTTCTTGTATTAATTTTGGGAATGATTTAATTTAGTTCACAGTAAGGTGTCCTAACTCTTTCTTTAATGCTGCTTCTTTTGAGGAATCCAGAAGGTTTCAAAACTAAAGTCATTTTCCCTTCCCCCCCCACCCTTTTGGAATAAAGCAGAGTTTAGCTAAAATACAGCTACAAAGCGCTCCTTCCTTACACTTCTCACAGTCTGATTAATTCTTTATAAAGTATCACCTTTTAGTTTTACCGTGTAGAGTTAAATTAGCTTTACTATTTTTGTTCTTAGATTTTTTGTGTCTCTTTATCTATTCTTAAAGGACGGTCTCAGTTTTATTAATGATGAATACATTTTTTTGTTTCCAGGTTCTCATTAAATTTTCTGATTTATTAATTCAGTGGTCATTTAACTTTGATTCTAAACAGATTAAATATACAGAAGGTCCTGGCTTCCCTTTAAATGTGGTGCAGAAAGCTCAGGGAAACTTCCTCTTTCAAGTTAATGTTTAAAAGTTTATAAGACTGATTAGTTACACAGTATAAAATATTTTAATAAAGTAAAATCATGCTGCAGGCTTTAAGAGGAAGGCCTGACACCTGTCCTCAGGTTTGCCCGTCACATAAGCTGAAGCCATTGTTCTTTTATTGATACGTTTATAACCGCATACTGTTTAAACCCTGTTAATGATTGCTATTTACTTCACCTTCTGCTTTTAGAAAACTATTTTCGATTTGTGTCTGAACTTGTTTGAGAATGTCAGATCGACTGCTCAGCAATTACAAACACACTTCAGATTTCTGCTGAAGTTTATGTTTAACTTTCATCGTTAAAGCTCTGATCAAAGTGCACAAAACAATCATTTTAAATCATCTGTACCATTAAAATCTTTGGCCGAGGGTAGAGACATCTTTCAGTTTTAACAGGCTTACCTGGATGATGGTGGTGATCTCTTCTTCAGGTCATCTCATATCAACAGTTTCTGCACACTAAAACAAAGAAAGTCAGCAGCAGCTGCAGGTAAAGGTGAAAGGTGTGGTGGTGCTCATGATAGACTTTATAGCACTGAAAGGAAAGAAAAAAAATTCCTGATAACCAGAGACTGTGTCTATAGACCCAACGCTTTCCAGGAAGTGAGGTCATGAACAAGACTGGGTTACAGCATGCCTGTAACCCGGGGGGGTACTGAGACCATTACACAGCACACCTTCTGGCAACAACTTTACACTATTTTTAATTTGTGGAAATGAAACAAATGAGTGATTCTTACTTTGAAATTTAGGATGTGCATGAGTCATGAGCTGCATCTGGGAGTCCCTCATGTGGAGCTTAACCTGCTCCTTTTGCTGGCCTGATATAGGTAATGTGCCAAAATTCTTTTCTATTTTCTCTTTTGCACAGAGAATAATTTGTTTTAACAAAACTGTTTAGTTGAGATAAAAAAAACAACAACCAAAAGACAAACCAAAGGCGTAATTTTTCTTGAAATATGTCTTTTTTGCAGGTTTTTGCTTATTTCCATCACCATGTTGGGCTTTCACAGCCATGGTTCGAAGCAGAAACATTCCAAAGAGACCATTGAGATCGTTTCCAAGTGGCTGCATCAAGCTTACAAAAAAGGCTGTGACCTAAATGAAATGCAATGCCATTAAAATTAGACTGCATGAATTATAATGCTGCACAGGTTCATTTCTTTACTGAGCTGTTTATCTGCTGTGTTCTTATAATTATTCAAGATTTAAGCACATTCAACAAAAATGCTTTAACATGCAAAAAGTAGAAGATGAACATCACACCTGGAAAGTTTTTCAAAGTGCAATTATAACATTTATCGCCGTTTCAGATGATAAAATCAGTCCAACACCTCAAATAGTAAAAAGCTAAATCTTAAGGTGCAAAACAAAAGTTTAATTAATGTATTTGATTAATACTAAAACTACTCGGCCTGAGGGTGAGTGGTTATTTTTGATTAATTGTGGAATTGATTGTTCGACTACTTTAATTAACTTGATTGTCATAGAAAGAGTAAGGCTGTGTGTGACAGACAGTTCTCACTATTACTTGGCCAGAAGTCTTTTTAAAATGATACCAAATAAACAAGATATTATCAACCAGTCTTCATACCCTTATAGCACCTTGCCCTCTTACCGAATAAACTGTGCAATTAAGGTTAATGAATTCCCTCAGATGACAAATCCAAGATAAAAATCGAACACAGATAAAGTGTAGCTCAGTACGAGGGCAATTCAAGAGATTTACTTCTAAAAGTAAAGGGAAATTAAACTAATGTAGTAATATCTTCGGTTCAAAGAACAGGCAGGGGTTATTCTGGGAGGTGGGGGCTTAATGAGGACCATATTTATAGCTAGGATGTGTTAACAAGTCTGAGAGGGTAGGATATATATTTTTAAAGTCCCATTGGAATCCAACAGAGGGTGCTAAAGCATTGTTCATGAAAGTATAGTGACATCAACAGCCGTCATGTATTTTTTTCTGTTCAGTATGTCAAAGCATGCCTGGCACTAAAGTAGGCATTTTGAAATTAGCAATGGGGTGTGGCTGGAGGATTAGGATGTGCAACACTTCTCCAAGAAGGAGGGTAATAGTCTTTTAATGTATAGATTGCAGAAAAGATTTTAACCACTGCTTGTTTTTTTTGTTTTCTTTCTATATCATCTCTTTGGGAAATAACTTATTGGCCTTTAAATTTTATTATGGTTGTCGAATGAGGTTATCTTTGGCCTTTTTTCTTTTAAGTAAAAGATATTGAAACAAAATGTGTCATTGTGACAGACAGCTGCTTATAAAGTGTATATTTTACAAATGTATTATAGATTTCAAAATTAATTCACATTTAGAATACTTGACTTGGGTTGAGCATCCTTTCATACTTTAATTATTCATAGGTCAAATCGAGCTGGCTTAACAATGAACAATGATAAAAAATTCTAAAACCAACTACTTACTGAACACAAACAGACTCAAAACAGCTTAAGTAGAAACTGAAAAAAAAAAAAAAAAACGTACAATTTCTTCAGAAGACTAAAATATATATTGATCAAAATCCTGTTAACTGGCATAAAGGTGTGGCTTCTAGGATGCAAATTATTAAAGAATGAGGATATTTTTCACGGGGGTGTTAATAACCTTTCTATTCTTCTGTCTAAATAAATGTTTGCATTTATATTTTTTCAATCACATAGAAACCTGATGTACCCCTTTACATATACATCTAATCGCATGGATCCCTTTAAATTTGATGCCCAACCCTTCATAGACCTGGGTGGATAGCAAAGAGCTGGCCATTAGTGAGCAAGCTCTCCCTCTAAGAGAAAATTCAGAGAAATCACTCCTGGAAGTCCTCCGCATTTTGATCCTGTCTTACATTACACTGTAAATACTAAGTGGCGGTTTGACTTTGCAGTTGTTTTCTGTAATACTGTTATTAAACACATCAAGGTGCTGTCAATGATATTAATTTCTGTAAAATACTCGTTGAAGAAGTCTGTGTAATGTGCAAATATGAAGATGGGTAAGGAAATAATGTATTTGAAGGATTTTAAGGTGGTAGTGCTCATAAAGATAACTTTCTGAGTATGAAAGGACATGAATACCCTATCCTCTCTGGGTTCTGGCTCCTCTGGGGTCGGGCCCCAGAGCTCAAATGGATGAGACTCTGTCTATGTCTGCTCTGCCTGTGTCCCTGTAGTCTGGGTTGCCTTATAACTGGGGCTCTGGTCTCCCCCTTGTCAGCCCTGTGTAGGTTGGGTCTGGGGCCACATACACCTGCTGTTGAGAATATTCTACTACTGAAGAAGCCTTCTAAAAACTCTTTTTTATATATATATATATATATATATATATATATACAGCTCTGAAAAACATTGTGTAATGGATGTGAAACCTCCTCTTTTTGTGGTTAGAATGAAGACTTTTTTGGTTTTCTTCTTTTTTTGTTTTTTCTCTTAGAGTAACTTAGGAGTTACTCTCTATTTCCTATGTTGTTTTTTTCTCCTTTCCTGTCTCTCTTTCTCTCCCTCCCTCCTTATTCTCTCTCTGTCTACTTCTTTCTCTCTCCCCTTGATTTTTATCCCTTCTTTTTTCTCACCCCCCTTTCCATCTTTTTTTCACTGCATATAATTCTATTCCCAAAACCACTTCTAATACAGTTTAATACACAATTATCAAGTGAAACCTTATAGCAGCTGCTATAATGGTCTGCTTGTGAAAGCAAATCTGTTAGACTATTATGTAGTACTGTGCCATCCATTTTCAGTGCTATATTTGCAAACAAATCACTTAAAAAAAAGCCTATTTTTTGATCCAGTTATCAAACATTGAGGATTGCATTTTTCTCACAATAACCATGCATCTAAGATGTGCAATGAATATTTATTTTAGTTTAAAATGATTTTTTATTAAAGCTACAGTGTGTAATAATTACAGGGATATACAGTCAGAAATGTAATATATTATACATAACTATGTTATTTATCATCATCTACGAGCTCTGCCTCTTAACCTTAATATTTGCGTTGCCTTAGAATTCGTTATTTATAATTACATAGGAGCGGGTCTCGCAGCCATGGAGGCAGACATCTTAGCGCTATGGCAGCGCAGAGCAAACAAACTAGCGATTGTGAGATCACCCATTACGCTCGAAAGTAACTACGGCAAGTTGTGAGAGATGAACTGAGTACTGAACACACAGACTAATGAAATACTATCTGTAAAATTATCTATGTAAACAAACCTCATCACTTGAGAAGGTAGGTGATGCGGACGTCGTGGAAGACATTTTGTCCCGTAACGCTCGCCGTACTGTTGGGGGGGAGAAGCGGTGGGGGGGAGATGTTCATGTTGCTGCGGTCTGCAGTCTGAACGTTAGATGTCGCTGAAAATTACACACTGTAGCTTTAAGGCATGTCACTGATTAATAGATTTATTAATTATTAAAGAAAATAATTGATAGCTGCACCTTTTGAGCAAATATAACTTTCCATTTTAACCGTCAATGCAACCTAAAGGACATGTATTTAGAGTTCCATACAGCTAAGTTTAGCAAAACTGAACTTGGCACTGTAACTAAAAGCTCCTACATACTCAGGTGTAAAATACACATCCTGTGAGCAGTGCAGACTCTGCTCATTCTTTCCAAAGAATTTCCCACCTTTAGAGATGAGCTTAGTTATGTTCTACATTTTTTGAGACAAACCATTTTTCATACTTTCTGTCGGTGGGAAGCAACAAGAATTTAATTAAGTCATATTAAATCCAATTACCTTATATTTTTTTTCTCATCCACCGATGTTAGGAATAAGGTGTTCTTAACCCAGTGCTTTAATTTGGGAGGGAATTTAATGTTTTGTTATGGTCCTGCTTTGTGACCACTGCTTGAAAAACAGCAAATTGATACAATCTTAAGATTTTTCATCTACTTATCCTTAAGCTACACTCTCTGTGCGCAGATGTAAACGCATACATTATAACCCCTTAGTTCCCCTACTTCTAAATAAAGTGTTGGAATGTCTGTTTACTGACTTGCACAGGATGTTCAGAGGAATGTGAACAGACAATAATGAAGTTGGCTGTAGGATGTCAAAAAACTTACAATGAGCAGTAACTTAAAACAGAAAATAAAATTTAAAAAGAAATTAAACCTCAACAAGGGTCAGCCCTCAGTGGAGAAGATAAACTCAATATATTGCATTAAGTTCTTGGACCTAAGGTTTAAAATTTCTCCTAAAGTTCCCCTATAAAGTTTTTTTTTGGTTTGTTTTTTTGCATTTAAATAGACCCGTATTTGCAAAAAAATAGAAAATCAGGCAAACAAAGAACTGTGTTCTAATACCTCTACAACAGCAGCCAGGGATCATTTACGTACAAAAGACAAACTCTGATTTTAAGGTATAAATTAAAACCTTGAGTTTGCATTTGTTTCGCACCAAGCATCCACCCCACACCTGTCAGTGCACCACAGAGAGTAGCTATGAAAACTCGTGTCTTTGTGACTCCCTGCTTAAAGCATCTATTACTGAATATAAAACAGTTGGATGTGAAGACTTCGACTCACCAAATAGTTTCAGTTGCCCAGGTATCATGAAAGTAATAAAGCATAATAAAAAATGCATATATACAAAGATAATAAGGACTGCTGCATTTTTTGGAGGATAAGAACATGATGCTAATGAATACAGTAAGCCGAAAGTGCTTTGTCAGTCTGATAAATAGAATGGACCATCATGGAATGGAATCACTCATCTCATGCAGTCATTCCACCAACATGCGATGTATGCCCTACGATGTATTAGTCTTTTTGCCATTAACCCAGGGTAGAAATAATGCCATATTCTTACATTTCATCCATTATCCCGAACAGTGCTTCACTTTTCCCAAATTTTTTTATGTTACAGCCTTATTCCAAACATTAATTTGAGCTTGTTATACACAAACATTTGTGTTTAGAAATCATGTAAATTCTAAAGGCATGTATGTGGGATTTGTGTGTAAAAAACTTAACTGGGTTTACAGTTATACCTTTCCTCATATTACTGCTCACAAATCTAGGCACAATTTTGGGAAAGTGAAAATAGGCAAACTTAGCACAACTTGGCATAAGGCAGGAACATTAAATGTGGAGGCAATAGGTCACGGCCCACTAGTATTAAACCTATAGCATTACAAAAACATACACTATACACAGCTTCCCTTTGAAGGATAACGCTAAACACAAACACAACCTAATCATCTCTGCTTCTAGCATTAACCTCAACACAGTTTGAATTTATAGGACAGAACGGACATATTGCCACATAGTTAAGGGCTAAATACCTTGATAGGTTCCAGCAGAATTAACAAAAATGGTGCCTAGTATTACCCCTCTTCTTTAATTCTACCTTTGTTGCTTTTTAAGGGTGGACAAGCTTGAGTATTGACACTGAGTCTTGCACTAGCTTGGCCCTAGGCCTGCTTGCCTGGCCCAATTGGCCTCAGGACCTCTTGTTGGTGTGAGCTATCGATCAGTCTTAGTGCAGATGCTGCTAAGTCACAGGCAGAGGACAGAGAAATGACCAGATATAGCGAAAGTAAGCACTGAAAAATCTGGGCATGATGTCTTAAGCCTTGGCGTTCCCTGTGCAGAACCGTGCAGCCAGCAAAGATGATAGGGTCCTCACCCTGAAGTGTAGGGGTCCACATTCTTGCCACAAGCTGATACAGACTCACTGATTGTCCTTTATTGTTACCACAGGGATGATGGCGCCAACAAATGGAGGTTTCTGAATGCGGTGACCTGCACAGATCTATAGACAGCGTCTGCTTTAACAATCCCACCTGAGACGACGAGATGAAACCCCCTCAACACTCGCAAAACCCACTTTTTTTTTCTTCAAAATACCTCTGCAGCAAATATTAGGAAAAAGAAAAAAAAAGCCAGCAATGAGATTGCCACCAGAGAGCCCTTGTGGGGCAGGGGTGAGAGGAATGGTGATGCATGCTGATCTTGTATCTATCAGTACAAACATCCTATTCGCCATTATTTTATTATTTTTTTTGCCTACACCTTCAACCTTGTTTCTATTTACATTCAGAACCTGGATCGCATCATTTCGTTCTCATAGTTTTCCATTTTGACTTCTTTTACCTCGTTGTCTCCCTTCAAAGTCATTTCAATGTAAATAGGGCCTGTGCTTATCTGCCTCTTAAGCCTCCTTCATCATTCCGTAAGACTTTTTCAATTCTCAGAAAAACTCATAAAAAAACATGCATATGTTTATGAGGCCTGCAACGTAATATGTCCTCCACAACCTCATAAAAGGCATTCTTCTTTATGTGGAGCCCAAATTTCTATTCTCTGCAGTATGTGAGCGCTATATTCCCATATGGTAATGCATTTATGATGCATGACAGGGCTCGCAGTTCTCAATCTCCTCTGCAGCATAACGCGAGTAACCAGAACTGTCCAAAAGCCATAGCCGTGACAACGCGGATCATTATACATTTTTCTTTCTGAGCTCTCGCTCTCTGTATTCCTCTCCATGACTTCCTGCAATCCGCTTTCATCCCGTTGAAGTAAGAGCTCAGCCAGCAGGTACACACTGAGCTCTTTGCTGGGTAGTGATGTTGGACTGAGCGTCCACTCCTGGACCTTTTTAACAGCCCTCAAAACCTGCACGCATGTGTGCACACATTCAAGGCAACCTGCTGATCTCGCCGCCTGTTTTATTGTCAATATCAGTCGGCTCAGGGGATGTAGAGGTTGACAGCTGTTGACAGCGGCCGGATTGTGGCGGTAAAGACGATGGCAGCTCTCGCAGAGATAGAATGGCTGTATCTTGAGACCTCTTGGAGGGTGTTATTAGGCTGTTATGAAATCTGGCCCCTATCAGAAGTAAGAGAGAGGATATAGCCAAGATGCACCACAGAATACAAGTGTTGACTCTCTGCTTTCCTCCTATGGCGTCTTCTTATCACCACCTCCATTTCATTCTCTTGCGCACACACATTTCTCCTGAGAGTCTTAACACCTATACTTGAGTTTTTCAATCAGCATAGCCTGCAGCCTCCCCCTACACACCTGTGAGTAGGCAAGGGGGGCGGTTAACGGTTCCAGGGTATTACCAAGGTTGTAAAAGTTGTGGTTTCAAAGCCACAAAATGAGAAAAATAAAAAAACATGTTACATTTCTAGTGGTTTAAAGCACTTTAATGAAATTCCAGTGAAAGGTGCTGAAATGACCAAGCTGTATGGAGTGCAGAGGTGTCTACTTTTTTCTCTTGCTAACAAGAAAGAGAAATTCAACTGTTTGAAAATATCTTTGATTGTGAAAATGCCAGGAAGTCGAGCCATAAGCTGCATTTCTGTTTAACAGCTCAATGCAGGCTCGATCCAAGAAGATTGTCTGACTGATTATTCAGATAGTTTTAGCAATTTATAGCAATGTTACTCTATAAAGATTAGAATTACAAAAAGCTTTAATATTTCCGGTATTTGCATATCTTTCTTCTATGCTTCTGCTTATATCTGTATCTAAACCAAAACACAAAACATAAAAGTGATTGATAAATGTAAATGATATACTCTAGTAAAACCAAAATGTTAAAATAGGTATATTTGCTATTCAAAACACTTTAAAGTATGCAAGGCTTTTCAGTTTTTATGGCAATCCTGGAATACTTTATAGCCCTAGTTTCACAATCCAGTTCATTTTTGAAATGGATGATGGCGCTCTCTATTGTTTGAGGCATCTCCCTGCAGTGATCGGGTGCCTGAGCAGCCTTGCACCTATGTGTGAATACTTTTAATCATCATCATCAGATTAAGCAGTAAACTGGCTTGCAACTCATCTTTCTTTTAAAAAGGGAATTAAAACTTATCTAACAAATGTTAGTGTCTCTCATGAGTGTGAATGCCGTTTTTTCCACGGAGGAATGGACTTCTATTAGCGGTAAAATGGGTTATTACATTATATTATTTTCCAATTATGAAATATTTGGCTTCTCTCTGTATGTGGCTACAACATAGCTTTAGTGCAGTGGCTACCTTCACCTGTCTTCATAATAATTAAAATAAGAAATGGGAAGGATATTTATTAGGAGGAGAAGAAAATCTAAAGTTTTGCCTCCTGTTTTTTCTAATTGTTGAACCATGCTTTTTGGGAAAACTACTGTGTGCAAATCAAATGTTACTATTTTTCTTTTTCTTTTATGAACAAAGCACTGTATATTTGTATTTATATATACTATATATATTTAGGGACCAAGTTACATCCTATATTACTAATTTCTATGTCAGTGGTTCCCTCCAGTTACACACAAAGGCTTGCTGATAAGAATAAGGCACCTTGTTGGCTTAGATTTTATTTCTGTGGTTTACACATTGTTTTTAGTCTATTTGTTAGAGAAAACAAGTTTTTTGTCCTTTAACAATAACACTGGGAGTTACAAATGTGGCCATGTGCGTAATGAGTTCACAAGGATGTAATGGAGCCAAGCAAGTCCAAAGGAGGTGTGAAAAGAAGAGAAGTCCAAGGTCAAGTGTGAAAAAGCAACCAAGAAATGAAAGCAGGTGTTTATTCAAGTGAGACCTAATGCCGAAGCTGCCAACTTGATGGTTGCAGTATTACTCTGCCAGCAGATGTAGATGGCATACAACACTGCATATGTCTGCTGATCAAAAATGTGCAAAAATGTATTTCCAGATTCAAAACCTTTAGGTAAACACTATCAGGTTGAACGCTCGGTATGTAGTCCTTTATGTTAACATGAACATTAGGTTCCTGGTATAGGCATAGGGTGTGACTGGGCACCACTAATGCAACAAAAGAAGTAAAAAAAAA
>NW_015150665.1:193570-203470 GCF_000732505.1 Cyprinodon variegatus
CAGGAGTGTCGAAGGCTCAGCTCAGGAGGATCCACGGCGAACTCTGCTGGAGAAAGGTGGAACTTCTCCAGATCCCAACAGCATGTTCCCCCTGTAGTGATCATACATGAGGTGTGGGCAGTGTTGTTGCAAATACCTCTGCCTTTGGGATGCACAAAGCAGATCCACTCTCTTCTCCCAAAATCTACATGGTAGCAGCCAGTAGCACATGCAGAATTCTTATTGGAATTAGGTGCACTGTGCCACTTTTGCAACTGATATTAAATGATGCAGATCTTTGTAGCTTACCGAAAACAGCCCATCTAATTGCATCTGCAATTTTGGGTTTTCACAAACCATTAAGGGTTTGTATTTGGGATATTAGCAGACTAATTCTCTTACCCTTATGTCAATCCCACCTCAAAATTTGTCAAAATAAAACAAATTTCCTTTCTGTGGTATATGGCCTTGTGTGGCTTTAACCCTTTAAAGCCCGATCCAAGAATAGAACAAAACAGAAAACTGCTTTTTGTTGGTTTGAATTCCTTATTTGCGCTTTTAACAAAATATGTAAAAAGAAAAAACAGAAATACATTTTTGATATTAATAATTTATTACTATGCGATAAGTCAAGATTATTTTTTGTGTAGTCTTCTACTGGCTGTTATCAGGTATATCTGATTGTGTACAATAGGATTTTGAGCAAAGTTTTTACCATTAAATTATGCAAAAAGTGTCAGACGCAAAACATTTCAGAAACCGTATGTATCAAATATGATACATTTGGCATTATAGGGTTAAGGTTACTTTTCAGTTGCCGGAAAAAAATAGAAGGAACAATTAAAGTTAAGCTCACATTGTTCCAGAGCATTTTTAAACATAAAGACCACCATGAAATAGGAGCGAGTCAGCACAGTGCAGCTGCTTAGATGTGTCACATCCCCTGCAAATTCAATAGCAAAAATCCTATGCAGGGGAGGGTACCAAACAGACACAACCTTACCGAAAATAATGAGGAAAATTTTAAAGCAAAGGGCGATATCCCATAAAAACAAATAAAAAAGAAATATTTATTTTAAGAAATTAACAATCAGAGTACTCCACCCTCTAATGCCAGTAGAAAAAAAAAAAAAAAAAACCTCTAAAATTTTATAAGGTTAAAGCATGCACAGAGAGCGTCCTCGACAATTCATTTTTCTACAATCTATCTTGATGAGTTAGGTTCTTGGATTTGGTGTGTAGTAATAGCGTTCCGTATCTGTTTTACATAGTTACGTGGCTTAAAGACAATTCATATTTACAATGTACCAGTAATTTAAACTGTCCATGGTGTTCTGCAGTTTAACAGAGTTTTCCAGGCCCTGATAGGTAAAAAACAAGCTCACAGCATCTTAGCTCCTTCCGCCATACTTAAAACTGAACACATAGTAATTAAACCCTGGACTCACCTCAGAGTTTGTTGCTAAAAGCAACTTGCTGGTTATTGCAAACTCCACATGGTCATCCTTGAAATGGTAGACAAAAGACTATAACTCCTGAATATTGCATTTTATTTACATTGTCATGTAGCCTACACAGAATCTAAAGGTTGACAGAAATACTTAGTGACCCCCAAGGCACCTTCCCTTTCTCCACTTTAGATAATCAGATTTAGGGATTTTTTTATTTTATTTTATTTTTTACAATTTCTACCATCTTCCTCTGTCTACCTGGTGCCAAGAAATGCCTAGGTTGCATTCTGTCAAAGATAAGTAAAATGTATTTTATCGCCTTGTCTGTAGCTATGGAATGGTTTTGGCAGGTTGTTAGCCTTAACTGGCTTAGCCTTTCTAAAATGGGTGTTGTGTCACAATATTGTGTACAATAGTGAAAAAGGAAGTTGCGCTTTGCCAATTTGAATTTCAAACTCACATCCCTTCATACATCTGTTGCCTGCTGTAAGATTATTAAATTTAGTAACTATTTTACATCTTGACTTGTGCTGCATATATTTATGGAGACTTGTGTATAGAATTTGAAAAGCACTTTTGAATATCTTTGCCTATAGAGAGCTATGGAGGCCTCTGCAGTTTCATATTTTCACCACCTTGATTTGAGTCTAACATGGTAACAAGGTAAAGGAAGCTTTTTTGTTTTCTTATTTTTAGCAAGAACCAATTTACATGAGAATAGAAAAGCAAAACTGGTCTTTCTTCATGACATTTAGTTTAAAGGAAAGGTCTGGTCACATTCAGAATACAAACTTCTGAAAGTACTTTGTGAAATTATGAAATACTTTCCAATAAATTATAAGTGTTTTTGATTAAGAGTACTTTCATTTGAATGTGCGTAACAAAGAGCAGTACTGCCACCTACCGGTTTGTGTCGTCACGGTGCGGTATCGGCTGTTGAGCAAGTCCCAGTGCTGTGTCTTGTGTTTGTAACAACACGCTATTATCCATGACAGCAATGACCAGTGGACTATGCGAAGCAGTGAGTAACGTATTAATTATGTGTTTTTTCTCTGGCCAGAAGTTTGATGGCAAATCCTCCCTCTTCAAGTTGGAAATCATGATCATGAATCAGAGAGGTGAAATAACAAATTTTTTTACTGTAAAAGGAGTTAGATGTACTACAACATCCAACTGCCATGCAAGTGAGCATTGTCAATTTAACTATAGCTATAGTGAATTTCAATGGTGAAGTCCTCTCGAAATCTTGAATAATTGCTGTTGATTGCAGATGTTTCTAGTATCTCTCTTTGATTTCGCTTGTAAAGTGGGGAGAATGGCCTTACGCACCATGACGTCACTGCCGAAGATGTCAGGAGTGACGTGTTACCCCTGACGTGTGATTACGGCTAAATTCATTAAATCACCACAAACGTATTTGTTTTATGTATAAATAATGACCCTTGGTTGTTCATTGCTGACAGGACTTTTCCTTTAAGGTTTGACTTTTATAACTTGCTTTTAAAGATTAATGTCCCTCTCCTGTCTGGAAAAGTGTTTTACTTCTTTATGATTATTCATGTATGTTGAAGACTTGAACTTTAAAATTATATTTCAGATCATTTAGTAAACTTGAGGGATGAATATAAGCTCAGAGCTCAGGAAATACAAAATGCAAATTTGCATTTTCTCCTGTTATGGGAATTGCAATTGGATACTTGGATGTTTTCCCTGTTTGTTTTTTTAAAGGTTTTATTGTTTTCCTTTTTTATTTTTGGTCTCTGCCCATCGATTTTTTTTTCTAGTTATATCGTGTTTTTAATGAAAATTTTTCCTGCATGTGTTTTTGTTACATTTTTGTTCTGCTGCTTATTTGGAAAACCCCTGGCTGTTTAAAAAAAATGCCTTTGTAGCAGAGATTTACTCTAACATTGATAAAGTAAACCCATTTTCTTAGATTTAAAAGAATCATCAGTAAGGCGGTAATGAAATGTGCAACTTTCCCCCCTCAGGACAAAATACCACAAACTCTAACGACCCATTATATTTTTCTTTGGCCCTAAGATCCAGTTAAGAGTTTGATGGTGTCGAGGTTGCTGCAGCACTAATCAAATGTGCTCCTTTTTTCAAATACACTTTCATTTTGCATTTAACTTCCTGATGTCATATAATTTATGTATTTAACATACAGAATTGTTATGCTTTATCATATGTTGATAACGCTTAAGCAAGTCAAGCAGTGATACACAAAGAAAATGATCCCATGAACAGTCTTCTTTAAATTACTAAACTTAGAGAGACCAACATTTAAGACAGACTTTCCAATTTTCACAAATTCTAACAATTTTTTTTTAATGATATGTTTGCCTTAAGCCTTCAGCATAGCATTAATATTTCAACTCTTTCTGTCTGTCCACTGCTCGTTTATCTTTTCATTTATTTGACTTTATGTGAGTGTTAGGATGTAAAATGTTCTTTTTAAGTGTCTAATTTAGTTTAGACACATTTTTTTGACTGTGAGGTAATTTTTACAAAAATCTTCAAAACTTTTACACATTTCTGTTTGAGTTTTCTTCTGTTTTCTTCTTACCTCTTGTTTTAAAAAAAGGTAAGAAGTAATTTGTTAATATTTTATTGTAATGTGGATTTCTTGCTTTGAGTGAAACACATAATAATCTCTTTCTTTATGCTATCTTCTTTTCTTGTTATCCTTTAAGGTAACTTATGTATTATATCTACTTTATTCTGTTCTGATTTTTCCATTTCCTCCTCAATTCCCCTGGGCTTATTTCCCATAAAAATTGTTCCAATAATCACACTAAAGAAATCAAAGGTCGGCCGCACATGCTTTTGATTGTTTTTGTTATGTAAAGTAACTTTTAGAGGTTTTCATGACTTCCCTTACTTTTCTCCTCACTGTGCAGGTGTGCAATAGGGCAGAGTAAATTTGCCTCTTTGCCAAACGTCAGCTCTTGCATCATAGTAGTATTAATATTTTCATTAATTTTCTGAGTGTAAATAGCAGCCAGTTTTAGATGAGACGCTAATTTTATGTTTCAGTTATTTGACTTAAAAATATATAACAAATTTCCCTGACTGGAATTGTTTGTTTTCCTCTATGTCTCATTTTTAAAGTGGTGTTGTCATATCTATACCCTAGGGAAGCAAAAAGTCATTTTTTTACTAATTAAATTTACACACCTTCAATAGAATCTTAAATAATTCAATTCTGTTTGTTCAGTTTGATTAATTATCAGTACCCTTAAGTTTGTGAATAAAATGTATTTTTTAATGTAATTTTTCTTCTCACCACTTTGCAGTAGAATTAAATGCAAGTATTGATGTTGCCTTAGCAAAAATTGTTACATTTACATTATCGACTCAGTTGCAGATACATTTTTTCATTGCTATTCATTTAATAAATTACGAATTATGATTCAGGCTCAAATGGTAAGTATATATTTTTTATTTATATTATGTTTATCTGTTTTTACTACTTAGAAAATGAGCTGGGTGTGAATTTAAATTTGCTGCAACAAAATCCAGATGGAACAAATACCTTTACTGGTTCCCTAAAAGTTTTCTTTTCTTTAATTTCTTAAAATTTATCTCACGACTGTAACAAAAGGCAGTTTGCATAATTCCACCCTTGTTGCTTCTCAGATGTTTCCTCATCGCACTCTTTTCCAGTCCAGAAAAAGGAAGGAAATAAACGCCAACACATTCAAAACTCTGCTACTTGTTGCTTTGGCAACACTCCCTGGAAAAGTGAATAGAAGCACAGTGGAGCAGGAATAAGAGAGCTTCGGTAGAAGAGAAAAGACTCAATGGTGCAGGGGTGTGGAGATGAAGAGGGTGTGAGGATGGAGATATGATGAACATTGAGCAGAGAAAATAGGAGGGGGAAAAGACGCGGAAAAGAGAGAAGGAAGACGGAGTGAGAGAAGAGAGGAAACTAGTGTTCACTGAATGGAACATAGAGCAATTTTCTGTTGCTTAAAAAGTCATTTATCTGTGTCGACAGTCTATTAGTCATGTATTCGAGTGTATCCCTCCCTCCTTCCTACTGCTCCATGCTCATTCACACATTCAGTGTGTGTTTGTGCAAGAATGTGTTGCATTTCATGTGTTGTGTGTCCGAACAATATGTATGATGAGACTGTACTCTCACTCTCCAGGGATCCGGGCAGGAGGCAAGAGAGGTAGTTTTTTAAATTGCGCAGATAAGATCAATATATGGTTAAGGGAGGAACTGAGGCTTTCAGAGTTAACATTGTGCTGTCTTATACGAGCCCTACACAAGGTGAAGTCAATTATTCTTTGGGGGGTGATGAAGAGAACTAGCTGATCAAAGTAAAACCTGTTTTGAATAATCACATTTCTGTTCACTTATTTGTTCCCTAAATAGAATCCTTCAAATTCCCATAACATTTATATTTAAACTACTTTGCAATATATTTTCCTCACCTCTTTTGATTTGATGTTGTACCAATACCTCAGATGTAAATTTCCATCTTCACTCAGCTAATTTCATCAGGGGAGAGGGAATCACATCAAATGTGCCTCTAAGTCATTTTCCCTGATTGCTGACAAGCTCCCATGCATGAGATGGTGAAACTTCAGTTTACTTTAACCATGGCCATTACTCTTAACCAAATGGTTATTGTGAGAATTGGCCTGGCGATGGAGGTTACGCATGAGAAGCCACGCCTGGATGAACAATAGTCACTCCCCTATGTATGTAAATTCAGTGAAAATGCTTGAAAGAACAGTATGATGACAATAACACACTCATGTGTAGGCAGTTGTAAAACAATCTTATCTTTTCATTCATTTAGCTATCTATACTCACTGGGCAGTTTATTAGACCTTACTCCCATAGCAGGACCCTATTACGTTCAGACATAGATGTGGTCGTCTTAGTTGGTGGTGATCGAATTTATTACGGAACGGATTTAAAATACTGAGAAACTATCCTGAGAGAGCTGCAGAATGAACAAATTGGAAAAAGGGGGAAGCAATTGGAGCACAGTGAAACTAGAATGGAAGATATCTGACTCAAGAGAAGAGGAGAATCAAGCAAGAAGGTGAGGGAAAATGATCAGACTTTTATCCGCTGGGAGGGTAGATGAGTCTTAGATCCAGGTGTGATTAATCAGGAGGATGCTATTCAGCTGGGGAAGAAATCCAACTGGGAAACTGAGGGAAAGTGACTGATAAACACAGTGATATAATAGGACACAAGGGAATCTCAGTAAGCTAAAAAAAAAAAAACAACTAAAAACGATCTAAACCATTACACAAAGAACATAAAAAACTGTAACTCTTAGCACAAAAAAAAAACTCCTCCTGTGCTTGATGCTGTCAAACACTGCGTTCCTGTTGGTAGATCGCTCTAGAGCTTACTGCATACTAAGGAAGGTCTATTGACATTTCAATGTGAAAAACTCAAACGAAGACAAAAGACAATTAGAAAAAATGTATTACTTGGTCTTTGGCGCTCTGACCTCGGCAGGAAGCATAGCGCTGAATTTTGATAGATGTGCATGAACAGGAGTAAAGAATAGGTCTGTTTCCCCCACAGGCCTGAAACTGGTGGTGGAGTGGAGATAGATGAAGTTGGTCAGTCTGTAGACTGCTGGTTAGTGAGACGGTCTGCTGAGCTTTATGGGGAGATCCAGGGGACTGCGTGAGCTGATACTAGAGCTTCACTCAGGGACCTGGAAGATGGAAGTCCAGTTGGATAACACAGATTTAGAGAACCTGTCCATGATGAGCAAGCAGAAGGGGCAGTGGGGAGGAAAAACTCCCCGTCGGGAAGAAACCTCTGAACCAGGCTCAACATCCGCTGCAACGCGGAATGCAGTAAGAGTCCTGGAGTAATGAACTCTGGTGAAGTTTTAGCTACGATGGTGGAGGAGGGGCTGGAGGTGGGTTGAAACGGGGTCATCTGAATGAAGTCACACAGTGCAACCACCGCCTGCGGACCAGGCAGCAGACAAGTTTCAGATCAGAGGCCTTTTAACATGAACCTTGGATGCCGATTGGCTTTCATGGAGGTGTGGTTCAAAGCTGATTGGCTGTGTCATAGGTGGATGTTGGAGAGCAATCAGTTTCTTCAGTTGAACTTCAGCCTAGGCTCCATTTCATCCAGGTGTCTAGGACAAGGGACACAACTACATGTATGACATCTACATGTTTAAACTTAAACCTTAAAGCTACTCTAACAGTAAAGATTTTGCTACTGTAAGTGGTGTAATGAATAGTGAGTTATTTAAAAAGAATTGTCTAATTAGTTTTTTTATGTAAATTATTGAAAGTAAATGTTTTAAATGTTGCAGATTGTTTATGGATGTTTGTCTGTTTTGATAAGCATTGTTTGTGGTTTGTTAAATGGTATTTGTACTTTGTAATGTTTAAGGTTTTTTTTGTACCTCTCGGGCTGCTGTAGAAAATGGGGGCAGGCCCTATAAAAGCTGGTAGAAGCATTGTAGCAATGAATGGCTTGAACTGTCAAGCTGTTTGTCATCAAGAAATCAACACTTAAGGCTGATTTATACTCAGAAACCAGCTCGTCTGCGTTTGTCTCGCAGTGAACGCAAATGTGCTCCCGCTCCCTTCCACAGAAACTCTGGTGAAAATTGTAGGTGCCCAAAGACAGTACCGCAGAAAGGAGGCCTCCGATTGGTCAAATCTACATCCGCTCTACACTAAGCGTATTTCCTGTTTGGCGTGAGAATGCTAGCACCCTTTTTCCACCTGGATCCCCGCTCTTTTTCGTCTAATATGTCCAACCGTCGTCACACAAACTTGCCCCCACTTCCTCACCTCCTCGGCTGTATGTAGACCCACAGCTAGTTGGTGATTGTCCCTCTTGCGTTGTGGCATTTAACAACATAGCGCAGACCACGCATTAATCAAAAATATCTGCGACAAGCTCACTGTGACACACTGCTGCGGGAGTATAACCTGCCCTTTAGTGTTCCCCAGTGAAAGCAGCGAGGTACGATTTGTTTTGTTGTTTATATAGTAAGCTTATGTTTTGTATTCTAATATTTGTACATGTTTTAGTTTTATTGGTGACTGAAGTAACTGTGACTGTGATGATTATCTTTATCAAATAAAATAAAACGCTTAATTTACCTGTCGAGACTGGCTGAGTAATTCAAGTGCTGGGGAGCTGCTACAAGTGGTACAAAGAAATTTATAAACGGGATTAAAATCTCTGTAGCCTGGTGTAAAGCTGATGGAGCTGTAATATAGGAAGAGATGGGGGGAAACAGACAAAAATGGTATAAAATGCATCAAAAATTTAATAGCATCATAGCAATATGTGTTTAACAGTTGTCGTGTAATTTTATCATCTAGCAGCAATCTCACATCTAGCAGCTGCTTAAATTCTATTAAAAAAAGTTTTACAGCTCTTTCGCCATAATTGCAGTTTTTAAATATACTGTAAATAACGATGAAGTTGAAATTAAATAGTCTGTAAAGGGGTAAAAAAAATATGTCTAGGAAAAGTCAAATATAAAGCATGTTGTTGTTTATTAAAGGTGTTTAAAAATCTATAAAAAATAGAAGAAGATGTCAGATAAACGTTAATATAGTAATATTAAGGTTAGAATTTTGTATTTTGTAGAGCATGATGCAAGCTGTGATTAGGTAAAAAATTATTTTTCATTATTCAGCAGGAGCCATAATAGTTGAAAAAGACAATAGATTTAATTCTTCAGCTTTTAACAGTAACAGACTTTATGTAAATTATTCTCTGTTTTAGGTACATATATATTCATTCTGTTAACAGATTTATCAGAAAGATTTCACAAAGCGACTTGGTGAGGATGAAAAAAGAGTGCTAAGGGGGAGGACGGAAATCCTTTTCTTTTCCACCTCATGTTCTCCGGGCATTGATTGCTTGAGAGATGGCACTTTGTCTTGATCTCTAGGCTGGAACCCTAACCTCCCCTGAAGCAGAATAAGTCAACATTGAGGCAAACTCTGGTAAGAAGCCAGCAAGCTTTGTAAAACTGAACATTTCAAACTGTACTTAAAGAATTTCAACAGCAAGTGTCAGTAGATAAGGTCAAAATATGGTGTTAACAACACAAAAGGACAGATCCTAACAGCCTTGTGTCAATGTGTCAGGTTGCTGGTTTTACTAGAGGGTGTTTCCTCAAAAAGCACCAGTTGATTATAGCTTAAAAAAAACAATCTACCTAAGCCTTGTTGCTAACCATATCCCTTCCTTATTTACCACTGTAAGGGCGGCTTCTATCACGTCATAAAACTAATATCATCGCTATTTGGTTTCCTGAACAAAAAAAGAAGTTCAATGTATTCTCATGCCATAAACAGTCACTAAATCCTAATCCAATAAAGCCTTTTTAGATGGAGATGGAGCTAGAAAGTCTTATTATAATTGGTGAAGACCAGTTGCAACTGCAGTATACTGTCACGTCAATAGAGACCAAAATATCAGAGGAACGTTCCC
>NW_015150665.1:203739-206718 GCF_000732505.1 Cyprinodon variegatus
GTCACTAAAAAGAGTCATGCAGTTTTGTATGAATGCAGTTATTATCTGTAATATCTAGAAGCAGGATGGACACACCAGATGCCTGGCTTATGAGAACAAGCCTTCCATGTTTCATAAGCAGCTACAATAGGACCCTCTGGCATCTCAGAAAGACATGCGAGGTGAATGCTTGGGCTCCGGCTGCTTCAATACCAAAGGCCAAGAATAAATGCCTGACATGCTGGTGTGCTACACATGAACAGATTACAGTCTAGTACACATACGACTTTGAATTCAAAATGAGTCAGTATAAGGACTAATATATGTAATATTCTTCCATCCGTCCATCTATCACTGTGGCTCTGACATGTCTTTCAGATAGGATGCCTCTGAAATGATTTAATCTAATATCTGGTTTAACATACACATTTTAAACTGCTTCCTTATAATGTGGAAGAGCAATGAATGTGTTTAAACCACTCAGCCTGCACCCAATGTCCCACTCTTTAGGAGAAACGTGTTTTGATTATTTGGACCCAAAGAATCTGAATGACTTTCATAGTGACCCTGCAAAAGCATTTCTCATTTCTTAAGGTTTTCATATTTTAGCAACAAACCTTTGTAATGACTATTCAAATTTTGATTTGATGGACTCTCAAAAAGTAATGAAAAACTGAGTAGCAAATGAAAAATGAAGAACATTTCTGAAACGTACTTATGTTTGTGAGAAATTAGCCCCTTTATCCTATTACACCTAAAATGAAATCCAATTACTGACATGATTTAAAATGGTCTAACTGTGCATATTTTAATCTAATTATTACCAAAGTTTAGTGCACAACCATCCTCATGATAATCAACAAAGTAAGGAGCTACATAGGTTCCCTTTCGATTATGTATTTTTTAACTGAATAAATGTCAGGGATCAGAGAACCTAGAATTCAGGCAGACCAAACAGGTTTGTTTAAAGGATAAGTACAGTTCAGTCCATGTCCAGAGGAAGGAGTGTGAACCACTCAGATGACTTCTCCACAACATCCAACGGGAGCTGCTCAGACACTTCCAGGAGTGGAGCCAGAGCAGTCAGAAGACATCGACGAGCAGGAGGACCCAGAGACAGAATCCAGAGCAGGTAATGTAGCCGGGGTCCAGACCAGAAGTTCAGAGAAACTTAGTGGTACCAAGGGAAAATTCCAAGCCGGGGTCAGGGGACAGATCCAAGGTCGTTAACAGGCAAAGTCCAAACAGCAGTCTGAAATCAGGAGACAGGTAGAAACAGACTGGAACAGGGGCAGACCAAAGCTCAGGAATCCAGGGGCAGAAACAGGTCAGGATCAGGCAGTCAAACAACATTAAAGGGTACGCTAGATACTTCTCACACTAGGCTCCAATAATCTGGCAGTGATGGCTGGAAAACAGGCAGCTTAAATAGGAGCCGGAAACAGGGGAATTAGATGAGAGGTAATGACTAACCGGGCAGAGTTAGACAAATTAATGGAATAAACAATCAAGCCAACAACCTAAACTGACAGGCTGGACAAGGAGAGTAACAATCAGAAAAGCAACAACAAGTCTATGGGAACTCAGAAAGAGCTGGAGAGGACCACAAATGATTGGAACATCTTTTGCTCTCCCTTCACCTGGCCTTCAAAACAGTGTCCAGAAGTCCTTTTAATGGCCATGTAACCACATGCACACATGTAGAAGAAGGTGGTCTAATGAGACCGGTTATGGAAAAACACAATTTAAACTTATATTTAAACAGGTGAATAAAACCTTTACTACACATTACCCTGATCCATTTATCTCATTATTAAAACATGTATGGTATCGATGTTGCCTTTGAGAAGAATCTCAGTCCATTGATTTTAAATCAGAAAATTTAATCTGTGCTCAAGACAAACCCAGATTAAGTCCAGTGTTTACTAGAAACAAGTTAAACTTATTCAATTCTATATTTTGCTATTTATTTTAAGTTTGCTGGATGTGGGGCCAAAAAACATATTTTTAATTAGTTTCAAGCTTATGGTTCTATTTTCTGATATCATTGTGCATCTCAAAATTATAGAAATAACCGAAATTGATTGATGGCTCTGTCAGCAACCTTTGGTAATTAATCAAATCAACAGAAATAATTTTAGCAACTATAAAACAGATATATCACAGTGGTGTTAATGTGATTTAAAGCCAGAAAAATAAAAATAAATAGGATTGTCTTGGCCTAAACTAAGAGGCAATGGACTTTAACTGTAGCATGGGGAGAAAACCCCACAGCACCACGTCCGCTGCCCCTCGTTGCCTGTCTCTACTTGGGCTTTCCAACTTTCTTAATAAGCATGTCCTGCTATAATCACTATGATATATTAAACATAATCATGTGTGCTGATGAGGTTGTAATTACAATAATTCACGCATTAATTAGCTAATAATTCTCTGTCAGCACATAACTCTTACCAGCCAACATGATTTGTAACGGTGGAACCAAAATCACACACCTGTGCTAGAAAAAAATGAACAAAGTATTGCCTTAGTGAAGCTTCAATAGGGTGAAGGATTGAAGCTCTGGTCCTTTCATCATCTAATGGTCATTGTGACACTTAAAATTAGAGTGAAAAACAATTATTATGAAATTAGGAGCCATAATTTACAGGCTACCGAATTTAAGGAAACTTTTCTTGTAATATTAAACATCCTTCATATTAATCTATGTTTAACAAGATACTGACATGTTTTAATAGCTGTTATGTCAGTGTTATAATCACGTTTGCACAGTTGATGCTGGAAAAACACAAAATTGCGTGTTTTATCATGTGACACAATATAGTTATATGATTCCTATATTTTATTATGGGGAGGTTTTCATTGTTCAGTGTTCATATTCAAGACTGAACATTAGTATTTGTTTGGCCTCATCTATCCATTATGACTTGAATGGACAAACACTGCATGTGTGACAGATAGACCCAACAGTGACATCATGAAACTTTAAAACTAATCTAT
>NW_015150665.1:207988-215932 GCF_000732505.1 Cyprinodon variegatus
CAGAAATACATGATTAATGGATAAGATTGGCCATGATAGAGAGACTTATGATTTATCCTGATGGTTCTGTTCTGCATCGTGCATAGCGGTTTGAGTGATGTCCTGTTACCCAAAACCAAAGAATTGTAGAGCATGTTTAATTCTTTATAGGTTAGAATTTTTTTTTGTGTAACTAAGAATTGTGGTTCTTAGGTGGAGCTGCTTGTCCTCCACATCGAGAGAAGTCAGCTCAGGTGGCTCGGTTATCTTTTTAGTCACATATATTTTCCAAATAACATGAACTAAGTCTTTTCCAGTTTCAAGGTTATTGTTGTTTGTCTTTAAGACAGTTACTTTTTTTTTTTTGGCTTATTCTGCTTTGGTGTGATATCATCCTGAGGGTGCTCACCTATAAAGATAATTCTAACAGAAAGATTCTGCAAACATAACAAAGTTGAATACTTTTGAAACCTATAATATGTGATTTGTCTTGAGAATTGTTTTTTATTTGTTCTAATACTGTTGTGATGGACTGGCGACCTGTCCAGGGTGTACCCCGCCTCTCGCCCGTAGACAGCTGGAGATAGACACCAGCAACCCTTGCGACCCAATTTGGGATTAAGCCTGACAGAAAATGGATGGATAGATGGAGTTTCTAATACTGACCCCTAGGGGACACCACAAGCAATGTCCAATCATGATGACTGATAATCAACCAACTTCACAAATTGTTGTCTCCTACCTTAATAGCTTTGCACCAATTACAGATCCACTTCCTGTATGCCATAATGCTCTAAGTTCCGGATTTTGTCATCAGTTTTGTAAAATGCTAACCTGGCAGTAGCCAGATGGATAGGTATTGAACTGAGTTGAGTTCTACGTTATCAATCTGGGATGGCGGTCGTCAGGCTCAGACTGGTAAACTGTGATACTGGGCATTTGTGTGGTGGGCGGGTTCCAATTTTGGCGCGTGAGGGCTGGTCCTCCTTAAATCATACCGGCCCCAACACTTACTCTCTGGCCAAAGTTCCTACCTGTGACAGTAAATAACTCAAGGAGCTTAAGAAGACATGCAATGTTAACTATTTAAATGATGCATGCAGTATATATAGTCCTTCTTTGTCATGCACATCCTTGTGAAGGTTGGCATATGGTCTAATTTTCTATTTCTTCAAACTGTAAAATCATTGCAACAAACTAAATTATAATAAAACTAAAATGCTTTCTTTAAACCAAACTACCAAACTGTTCCTCTTATATTTGGTGAATTTACATTTTAATATTTTGCAAAAATATGTTGCGGTGCATGATGAGGTTTTGCATCTAAAGGCTAACATTTCATCTGCCAGGTTGCCAGGTTAGGATGTTTCCCAATCTGGCAGTTTAGGATGGCTGTCTATAGGTAAAAAATTTCTTTATATTTATGGCCCAAGAGATCAATAGAAAACGTGAGTCAGTGACTCATATGGGGATGGGTTGGTTGGATGGAAAAATGCCAGGGCCGAAAATCGTTCCCAGTCCGAGCCTGGCTTCCGTTTAGTCTGTCCATGAAAAAGAGGGGCGCTTAGTACAATACCTCAAGCTGATATGCTTTCAGCCAGTCATAGCATCAAAATAGAATTTGTCTGCAGCCTTTTGAGGGTTTTCACAACTATCAGAGTAACCTGATAAAGTTTTTTCAAAAATTATTTTGGAAGAAAAGTAGAGACATCTTTCCCTTCTACAAATGCACAAAGTGCTTCTCTTTGCTCCTTTTTTAAGTGAGAAATTGTTGCTGTTTTAAGCTAAAACTGAGTCAGTTGTGGTATGAACAGGTGAGTTGTCATTCCTTTATGTCCCGCCTCTAAAAACACTGCTGACATGTTATTGGTCCGACCCACTGGTTGAGACGGATGTATAAGTGAAAGTCTTTCAAAATGGATTTGTCGTGAGACTGAAAACTCAGATCTTGCGACAATCCAACTTGCAGCGCAAGGTTAGTGAAATGCTAAACTGAATGAAAAAATATTAAAAACCTTGCCTTTCTCCTGAGTGGGTCAAGTTTGTGCACATTAAGATGTGTTCATGTTGTTTGGGAAAAAAAAAAAAAAAAAACATTTCTCCATGGATCTGTCTACTTCATCACACACATCCCAAAGACAATGGATTGGCTTGAGATCTTGGGCATTTGCAGGCTCAGTAAACCTCTCATTCTCATTGTTGTGATCCCCAAACCATTTCTGGACCATTTAGCCTTGTGACAGAGGGAATTTTGCTGCTGAGAGAGACCCTAGAATACAAGGAAAGCTGCTTCAATATAAAATGGTTACATGTTGTGCAACACTGGGTTTATGGAGGTGTTACATGTCAGAGTAACACCAGGACCTTTCTCATTTCAATATTGGCCAAAAGACCTCACTTCTTTTGTCAGCCTGTCTTAGTCCCATAGTCCCTGTCTTAGTCCCATAGTAGCCCCAGGTGCACCAAACCTGGCCATCCATGTGATATCAATAAACATTTCATTCCTCAACCACTTTTTTTCCATATAACCCTGGTCAAGTTCTGCTGGCTCAGAGCCACTAGATGACACTTGGACAGGGATAGCAAGTGTCCTCTGACGCACCGGGTGCAATAAAGCCTTTTAAACAACATTTTTGCAATACTGTCTATTCCTCACACCTTTTTCTTCAGAACCACCAAAGGCTTCCACTGCAATTAGAGCAGAAGCAGCTGTTCATTTCAACTCGACCACAACATGGCTCCACATTTGCATCAAGTAACATTGATCCTTTTGCTCATTCAATCCTTTTAAGTTCTATTTACAACAGCAGACTTAGAACATTGAGCAGAAGTTTTGGAATTTGTCTATCACAAGCCATCTTTCATTCAAATTCGTATGCTTTCAATTTTTTCCTGCCTTAAACACCTAAACTTTGTGGACAAACAACATATCTGTGGCAAGAGTGGTATTCCTGATAGGCAAAATACTGTAGGGGACAACCACATATGTACATAATATGGCTGAAAAGACTAGACATATAAAGATAAACTTTGAAGATTCATCAGAAAGCCTTTAGAACTATTGATCAATCAGTTAAATGCACAAGAAAATAAGACACCTTGGAAGCAATTTAATATGAACCAATAGGGGATTAAATCTAGATCAAATGCAGCCGAAGTGAAATCCATTTGTAATTTATTGGTTACCGTGTCTATCTTCCACATAAAGTCTATCATTTCTAATTAAAATACAGAACATTTGTCATTCAGTAAATAAACATGTTTTCTGGAAAGTACACTGAGTGCATAGGAAGCAGGAATCATGTGTGACATCTGATGCGCTCATTTTTCAGCAGTGTTTCATATTCAGACTCTAATCCTTGCAAGCTGTCCTGCACAATGACAGCCCCAAAGTGTCCGCCAACACACGAAAATGAATCGGTTTTTGTGTGGGCCTCGCTTTTAGCAGAAGCTCAACCGGAAAATCAATTTCTCATAATTACGAGAGAGAATTAATGTCCATAATTCACTGCGCTGAGCCATAAGACAGACTGTGAAAAGCCTGATAAACCTTTGCAGTGCTGTCGATTGAAACTATTGATTAGGTGTTTACATACATTTCATAACTCCTCTGTTTTGTGTAGTGTGGTTACCATAGGGCTGACAATAAACTCAAGGCCCTAAGAAAGGGAGAAAGGTGTAGTCGCTCGTGGCTTTCTCAATTTGTTTTCACCTGGGACGGAAAAATCCATGGTTCAAAAATGTAAATCCTGGAACATCAATATTGAGCTATGACTCAATCTCCTTGGAGCAGTAACTATAATCAGATTAGATTTTTCCAGTTACATTTTTTAATCTCATCTTATTACAGAATCAAAGCTTTGCATTCAAAATGTCTGCAGCAAACATCAGTTCCATGTTTATTCATGTGAGCCCTGAGCCAGAGCGAATGGGCCATCGATCAACACTCTTCAGACAGCGGTGTCTGTCTTCTCTGTCCTCTTGTTATTTATTTATTTATTTATTTTTTTATACCTTTCTCAACACCTCTTACCTCCACCAGAGAGCAGTGTGTTTACTGATTTGTGAAGGCATATAGGGGCTCAATAGAAAACAACCCCATCCACTCTCCGCTCTCTTTGCTGTCATGGATCATCAAGAGAAACTCATTGCCATTACTTCCCCTGTTACACTCAATAATGGAACAGACAGGGGTGCTAGTTCTGATTGGTAGTTAAGACACATTGTGCCAAGAGCACCTGCTGTTTGATAATTGTGCAAACTTTGCAAGATGGATACAATCATGCTTTGCGCTGTGTTGCATGCTCACTGACACGCGTGCAGTCAGTCTCGATTAGAAAGATGGACACGCAGACACATGAGCACACAATAACAGGCCGGTGTGTGGTTTGAATTCCCTTTGATGCCGTGGATACCCCCTGCAGTTCACCATATTACTCTGCACAGATCAAACAGGTTGTTCTTGGAAGAAAAAAGGGACATGATGACAAGACCATGGCTCGCTATCGAGCTCGTCCTAATGCTGGGCTTTTTGTCCAAATAAAATTGCTTCCTCTCCTTTCTTCTCACTTCTGTTTAGTCTATTTTCCTGACTTATTTTTTTTCTTTTTCATGTCTTTTCTTCTAAAAATTAACCCCCTCCCACCACACAGTTTTGCTTTTCCTTTCTGCCTTTCTTCTCTTGGATGGCTTGCATATGTTTTCCTCTCTGTCCAGCTCTTGTCAACCATTTCCCTGCAAATCTTCCTTTTTGTGCTCTGTACACGTCCCAGTTTTTCTTGCCATTTGTTTTGTTCTCACTAACTGACATCCCCTGCCGGTCTCTTTTTTTGAGACACCTAAAGCCTGTCGCAGCATGCCCCTCCATCATCACTGGCCATCTAGACGATGTCAGCATGAGTCGTAGTTCACAGATGATAATGACCCGGGCGAGCTGCTCTGTAAGCAGGGGGGGCTCCCTCTCACCTATGATCCAGCGCCTGTGTGCCTGTGCATGCCTCTCTCAGCATATGTGCTTTTTACAAATTATTTCTGTGCAAAGAAGGAACTGCGTAGAAATCCCCATGATATTTTTACCCTGGTGTTGATTTCTGTAGCTGAAGCAGAGATTTGCATGTTGATATCTGTGCATGAACCTATTGGTATGGGCAGCGTGACATGATCTTGAGTGTGATCTGTGTTCACCACATCCCAATCAGCCCCTCCCATCCCATGGTTCCTCAGCTGCCTCCAAAGCCCCCGTAACCTTTCTCCTGCACTTCCATCTGTCAATCATGCTCATTGCAGCATAGCAACATGGGGACGCAGAGTTCAGTATCTACCGAACTCTCTCAGTTTAAAGAGAAACAAACCAGCATCCCTTTCTTGTTATTTCTGAGCTAAACCTTTCCAGGGGTATTAATAATCACAACAAACACATCAGATAAGACCTTGTGGTTGAAAAAAAATGGAAAAAGATCTTGTTCTACTTGCAAATCCTTTTCCCTACCTACGTGCACATTGCACAGCGAAGCATGCCAACATGCCAAACTCTACATTTATGTTGCTTTCAAGAATCTATTCTTTTTGTTATATTTAATTTATCATATGTATTTGAGAATTTCTTCTTGAAAATTTATACCTTTAATCTCTTTTGCATCTTTGACGCTCCTTCGTTCTTTTCTTTACTGAGAAGGATACATCAAATAAGAAATGTAAAAGTCTAAAAGCTTTGTGTAACAACTGACAGTTGTGATTTTAGAAAGGCCACGACCAACCAACTTTCTAGCGGACATGACACTGAATTTGCTGACTGCAAACCTTTTTTTCTTTTTAATTATTCTTTTTTTTGGCCGGGCGGTAAACAGCAGCTAGGTGAATACCGCGATCAAAGAAATCTTTTTGTGCAGACCGGGTGCCTCAGGGCGCCTCCGGGCACCCTCAGGAGCAGCAATGCGTCTGCGGGGAGCAGCTTTATCTGATGCATACACTAAGTTAGGCTGTCATTGGACATAAGTTCTGGACTTGTTTTGAATACGCTATGTATATGCCCTAAAATTGAAAAAAATACATTGAAAGTTCAGCCTATGCCAGCCTTTTAGGAGATTCTGGGACATCAGGCATAAGCTACTAAATCGCCAAGGTGTGACAGGGCCCTTAGCAAGATAGGTGTAGCTGCAAGAATGTAGCCAAAGAGTAGGACTTCTATGTAAACCAAATACAGAATTTTTTTTTATCAAATAACATCATACCACCTGTGAGGCTTAGAGCTGTAAGTGTCTTAGTTTGTGAATAATTTGCTACAGCTGTTCCTGGCCAGACTATAATCACAGAATTGATTACCAACTTTTCTTTGCCAAATGATGCTTCAGGGAAATGCAATTGTACATTACAAGAATGCTTTCCTCTGTACTTAACTCATCCCTTATGGACCAGTGAGCAGCTTACAATGCCTGTTCAGAGTCTAACTCAGGGTTCCAGAGTGACATTAGGAGGGTTTATTTTGCAGCCTCTCCAGGATGCAGATACCCTGCTCTCTAACTACTAGGGCAACATAAAAAATGTGAGACGATCTATAAGATAATTAAAACAGAAGTAGTATGGTAGATTTAAGCATGAAAACGATCCCAAGCAGATTGAAATTACTGTGATGAAAGCATGTTGTTTATCCCAGTTCAACCAAAGGAGGTAAATATACTGCATTACAATTTCCTCTGTATTTTTATTTGTATATTTAGTTAAAGATAAAATCAAACAATGTCAATATTTTCTTGTAAATGATTCATAATATTTTCTGGTGTTTTCTCTCTTTTTTTCCAGGACTGTCGTATTTAAAATCTTTAATTAACAGCTTCTCAGAATAACTTTACTAAATACCATTTAATTCTGTTAAGATGTGATATTTTTGGCATATCTGATTTAACAAAAATTCAAAGAGCATCAAAACAACAAGTATCAGAGTGAGGTTGCCACAGGATTTAAGTGACTTTGAACGTTGGGTGTTGTTCATGGTCCGGGTAATGCAGAAACTGATCTTCAAGCCCCGGCTCTGGCTTTCAGTGTTGTTGTGTCCTTGGCCGAGACACTTTACCTGCATCCCCTACCGACGGTGGTCGGAGGGACTGGTGGTACCAGTGTACGGAAGCCTCGCTTCTGTCAGTGAGCCTCAGGGCAGCTGTGGCTTTAATGTAGCTCACCACAATCAGTGTGTCTGTGAATGGGTTAATCACTGAATGCAGTGTAAAGCTTTTTGGTCAAGTTCTCTAACTTGTAAAAGCGCTATGTAAGTAAAGGCCATTCAAATCTCTGAGGATTGTTTGTGACATATTTTTAAATCTATATTATAAAGTATGAAAGTGGTTTTAAGGGCAAAATGAGATCCAGCTCTAAACCAAGCATGCCCAAAGTCGGACCTCGAGGGCCACTGTCCTACAGGTTTTAGAGGTTTCCCTGCTTTAGCACAGCCGAATATGATGATTGCATTTGAGCAAATCCCTGTTAATCAGCTTTCAATTAAAATCAGCTGTGCTAAAGCAGGAAACCTCTAAAACCTGCTGGACCAGCGGCCCTCGAGGACCAACTTTGGGGATGCCTGCTCTAAACCCTTGACTTAGCTTGGGATATATTTAAATCCAGGTACACTCCCAAACCCTATATCTAAAGAATCCTTTGAATGAAAGGAAGGTTGTTTTTTAGTAACTGTCCCTGTAGATGACAAGTCAGAATTTAAGATTATCTTCATTTGCAAAATAAAATATATTAGGCCTAAACTCCCAGGATGTGTCTGCTAAAAGCTTGCTCTCGGACATCTGTTAATCATATACGTCTTTAGTTAATGGTATCTCTAAGCTTCAGAAGTGGTAATATCTATTGCATGTAATGAATCTGAGAGGAATTGGGAAAGCTGCTGTTTGACAATTCCTGTAAATATTTCACATTCAAAATTCGAAAACATTAAATATTTTAGAATCCACTCTAAAAGTCTTA
>NW_015150665.1:217210-237103 GCF_000732505.1 Cyprinodon variegatus
TCCATCCATCCATCCATCCATCCATCCATCCATCCATCCATCCATCCATCCATCCATCCATCCATCCATCCATCCATCCATCCATTTTCTGTCACACTTATCCTGACAAACCCATATAAAAAAATAACTTTGAGTTTGAATTCAAAGTCCAAGAAGATCAAATGATCAAAATTCAGTAATGTCAATTATACTACTTTCTGACAAACTGCATACAGACAGAGGACAATAGTTTATCTATTGGCTTTCAAAGCATTTATAATGATGAAACATTTTTATTATTAAGGCCTAATCTGATACCTCAGTATATTTCATTGTGACTTGTTTCAATAGACAAACTGTGTAGAGCCCCATTATAAGGTAAAAGGAAAACATACATGGTTCAAAAAACCATGTGAGAAGTGTGGTGCACCGTTGTATTAAAATACATTTCTCTCTAATATCCTTAAATACAATTCAGTGTAAAAGGTCACATGGGAACAAAATGTTATCCTGTGTGTAGTTCATTCTTTATACAGTATGAATGCAGTTTTCCTGTGAAGCAGAGGTATATTGTATGTGATTCAACGGAACACCTTGTTTAACCAGGTTATCATTTCTTTGATTTGCACATAACCACCTAGAAATTATCAGCTTAATGTATCAAGCCAAAGATTTTGTATCACATCTATTTTTTGTCTTGAATGACATTGAGCTACTCATTGCGCTCCAGCAAACTGCTAATGTCCAATCTAAGATCTGTGGCTACAAATGAGCCCTTTTCCCTTTCTTTATTGATCAGAGGGTGGTGGAGCACAAACCACCACAGCATCACGAATGCAAAAACAGCCACAAAGGCCACTGTAATTAGTAATATAAAAGATAAGTCTCACAAAGTGTTTCTGATTACTGGGTTTTGTTCATGCAAAGGAGTGCTGTTGACATTGCATCCTCCAGGAGTTATAGCAGCTGCTGCAGCAGCAGGCTGTCTGGGGTGTGGAGCTGCTGGAGGAGCGTTATGTGCTTCTACCTCATAGGCATGGTAACACATAACCTGGAGGAGGAGGAGCCTGTTATTAGACTTTAGAATGGTGCCCATGTAAAATAGCTGGATTAAATCAAAGAAATACCTTTGCAGAAAGTAATATTGTACATTTAACTGAAGAGCCCAACAGTTAAACATAATATAACCTCAGACTAAGGTGAAGATTCACTCTCTGTAGCAAAGAACTCTGTAACAAAAAGCTAGAGCTACAATGGAAGGATTACGTCTAAAGAATATTCATCCATTTGAGTGGTCCTGTCAAAGTCCACCCTAGATCCAGCTGGTAATTTGTGTCAAGACGTAAATTCCTCTCTCCAACGATTAGGGATTTTGCAGAGAAAAACTGAAAAAGAAAAAAACACAGTCTAAACATTTGCTTAAGGGGTCTGGATGTAAATCTAAGATATTTTATCTGTCCTTTCTTTAAACATGGTCTTCTCCTCTTTTCATTTCTTTGTTTTGCACAGTTCCTGTCCATCCCAACAAGTTACAATGAAGCTGTAATGTGACAAAATCTTTTTTTTTTTTTTACATTTTTTTATTATTTTTTTTTTTTTGCAAAGCACTATTGATCCTGTGCAGCTGACATCAGACAGTCATGCGATCTATTTGGACATGCATGAAAATTGGAGGGCAAAATATTCCTAGCCTTCACTGCCAATGTGCAGGTCTGGACAAATTCAATTTCACACCAGTGTCCTCAAAATGGTTTTCTCCTGCTGTACAAATCAAATGAGACATACCAAACCCAGCTTTCTATTGTACTCTGAACAATGACCCATTGCAAAAGGATTAGATGGGCTAAGACGATCTAAAGGGAAAATCAGGAGCCAGGTTTTTACCCTGGAATATGTGCTTGTCATCTTTTCAAGGTACGTGTCTGATAAACCCTGCCTGCATTAAATGTGTCTGGATAGTGACATGGTTAGATTTTGGTTTAGACTACCAACAGCTTAAGGCAGAAAGAAAAAAAATACAGTTAAAACAAAGGAAGTAACCACATCCTAACTATTTGGGTAATATTTCTCCAAAAAAATCTGAAATTAATCTTACTTAGAAGGACTTTGCCCTGGCAGGACCTTTTTTGAGTGTAGATGCACACATTTGAACCAAATTAAATAGAAATGTTTTTCATTTAAGACCTTCCATTCCCCATCTGCTCACCAGTCAGTTTGTAAAGCCTCAAGAAAAATCATTTTTACATATCTCCCCTGGATAATCCAAGATTTTAAGAAGTTTGTACACGCAGAATTCTGGGAAACTGATATCCTAGCAAATCCTCAATTTACACAGACTCCAGGGCTAAAACCCAACTTTAAAGGCCAATTGTTTATGCTTGTCACGACAAACTTCTGAATCAGCGTCTCGTTTGCCTTCTTAATATTAACAATAACTAAAAAATTACTTAACATAATTTACTTAAGTTAATTAGTTATTAGAAATATATATTTTACACCCATTGCAGCATTTGCCTAACAAACACAAGACTGAATGTAACAAATCTACCAGTAACTGCTGCTGCCTTTCATGCAGTTGTCCAACATGACAATTGGGTGGCAATAGAAAAAAAGCATAGATATAACTTATGTGTCAGTAGCACCACTCAGAATTTTCTTTTGCCTTTATGCTAATGCTTATTTGTCCTGCTTTTTTAGGGGCCCCTTGATTGCAGCAGAGAATAAGAAGACTAGTTCAGTTGTCTAATAAGGAGCTTCATTTAATCTTGCACATAATCTTACACGATTTCCTGGTTTTTCATTAGTTGGCAGTATCAGCTGGAGGGGCTTGTACAGCCTACCACTAAAGCGAGGAACTGGCATATATAGTGGTATAGGTGTTTAAAGGGGTCTCCCTGTAGATAAACGGGTGTTGTTTTACCATCATTACAGAAATTGTGTTTGAGTCCAGCTTGCATTACACTTTAAGGGCAAAAGAAAAGTATTCTGAAGCTGACATCAGTTGAAAGCAAACAATAAAATATGCTTCATGTAAAATTTACAACTTAAAAAAAACAAAAAACAAACAAAAAAAACCAGCTGGATTTTAAATATTACAATTTGGGATAGAAGCATTTCTGTATCTTTAGCGTTTTTAATGTTAATCAGATGTATCATGTGGACTGAATTGTGCAGCTGTTGTACCACTGAGTGATAGTCAGCCTTGAAAATGATCATCAGTGCCTACTGCCTAATAGCTGCAATGTCTCCTAAGGCCAAGTAGGCCAATCTTCTACCTTCCATGTACCCATATTTTACCCTGATTGTTAAGCTTTTTACCCCTTATGTTTTATTTATGTGCTATTATTGAATCACTAAGTTTTCATCCAAAGAAGCAGTAGTTTTTTGATTAAAAAAAATACCTCTCACTAGTTAGAATAAAGGCAGATAGAGCTCAGACCATGGCCACAGAGAACAGGACAAAATAACAATGGGCATACCCAAAACGAGAACATGATGTGTCATACATGTATGCATATATGCAGTTTGTCAAACACACTGGTTCATTAACAGAATGAATTGTTGGAGTGAAAACATCCAATCTGAAACTTACTTTGCAGTCATCATAATGACACTCAGAGACTGAAGAGAGTCACCTTTATTGTACTGATCAAGCAGCATTAAATATTCATTGCTCTCAAAAAATCCTCCAATAAAAGGCATTCTTTTTCTGCCGCCCTGCGAGAAACTGTGGACCTGTTTTTGAGCTGACTTTAACACAGTAGACATCAGGCAGCTCTGTCGCCCCAAATGTAACCCACTATTTGCTAAAAACAGAGGATTGTTTTAGGTCAGGCTCCTGGTCATTGGTCTGCATTGAGATTTTTTGAAGGGCTAGGGACGAAAGAAAAAAAAAAAGGCATATATAGTGTGGCCTTACCACTGTGGAGTGGACCTTAGCACACATTTTGGCTCCCAAAGGGCTGATTTGACATGCTTGTAGATTCCCGAGGGGACAGTTTAGCATGCGTCTTTGGAGCCCAAGAGGGCACTTGTGGACAGTTTAGCACAAATTTAGGCTCCAAAGAGACTTTAACACAGAATTTGGCTCCTGCGAGTGCACTTTAACAGGTCTTTTTGCCCCCAAGGGAGCACTTTATCATGCGTTTTTCAACAATTGGGCCACAAGGGGCCACTGATCCTGGTATGATTTGTGGAGGTGCTCCACCAAATGATCTGCTATATACATTTTTGCAGATTTTATTCCATTTAAGCATTACCCCATGTTTTCTACTGTTGTGCATGAATTTTTGCACACAGATGAGAGTGTTATACTTGATACGGGTCTAGTGTTACATACTTTGTGTGGTTGGTATGACTAGAAAAAAATAACAGTCTTGGTAAAGATCGGTTATATCTTATCATTATTCAAAGACTTGCTAAATCTTACCTTGGTTGTTAAATATAAAAGACATGTTTACTTCTTCATTGATTATTTATACAACAATGCAGATCCCAAACACACAATACAGTTAGAAGAGGAAATAAGGTAAATGGGGAATATTTACAGGTTCTGACTTCTATTTAGATCAGGATCAATAAAGTATACCACGTAGGTATATTTACTTCAGTCCATTAATCATTTCAGTAATGGCCTCTAAAAGCAGCTTGTGAAAGTGAAATCCGTTGCACATACATAATTTAGAATATTAATAAAAAAAGCCATGTCATTTAAACTTCTGAAAATATATTTTTTCACATATGTTAAAATCTGCCCCAGATAAATCCATTTATTATCACTCTTTATGGGATTGTTCTGCTTCTATCCATGGCATGTCATAACCAACAAGTACGGACTGTAATGTTTTATCCAGCTGAAAGTCTTACAGCATGTGTCATTAACATTTAACCCAAAGGAGCTTTAGTGCTGTCAGACAGAAGTTGGGAAACTTTCTTTTGTAACTTTCTAATAATCCATGATGGATCCGGATGGGACTCTTATTGTCTGCACCTATAGTTAAAACTGTCGGGGGTGAAATCAGACAAAAATATAAAAAAAGAAACATATTAGAGAGAGATGTGAATGTTTAAAAGAAATAGACTCATTAAAATGCACTGTCACTGCACTGTCATAGACAGATGGATAGAAGTCCTCAAATAGATACCTTCATAAAAACTAAAAAGCAGCTTTTAAAGATTGCCCGTTGAGAATGATATTTGTCCCACTCCATCTCTGAGTTTGAATAAGCCCATTGCTCTCAATAGTTCATCATTATCGAGCCTGCTGATGCTTGAGTTTGACTGATTGTTCATAAAACATGCATGACCCTTGTGATTTATTGTAAGAGAACATCCAATAAATTGTTTTAGATGGCTTATTACAACAACGTTACTGGCCTGGCATATTAAATTATTTGCAATCCTGTAAATCTCTGCGGTGATTTGAAAAGAACCCATTAACGACGTCATGGTGACATTTCTGCGCGCTCTTCCTGCAACATAACTATTTCTGTCACAGCTCTTTTTAATCACAGGGAAATTTTTGTTATCAATCACTTTCCATTAGGACTTTAATAAGACAGAGACAGAATCTGAGGAGATGCATCTGGAGAAATTTGCAGGGTTGGGAAGATAGGCTTATGAATAGCATCAGGTTCACAGTGATTAATGTTACTTATTTATAAAGAAATGGATGCAGCTGTCTTGACAGAGAGCACAACTGTGTATTAAAGGCAAGAAGATAAAACGAATGACATAAAAAATAGAGAATCCCTTATATTTATACAGTATTGTCAACTTAAATAAGTTAGTCTAAATCTTTTCAGGAAAAATGTGATTCAGTGAATTTATTAAAAACCTGGCAGGAATATTATCAAGACAAAAAATTCAAAATTTTCAGGCAGTATAGTTGCTGCATCATCCATTATTCTGCTTCTACTCTGCTACATAGGTGTTTAAAGTTCTCCCAAATTCAAAGACTTTATTTCCAGGAAAAAAACATGCTTTTCAAACTTTTCAAGTTGATTAAATGAGTGTGCACACAAACTAATATATTTGTGAAGGTCCTACTGATTCAGTTTCAGCATAAGGTCTACAAATGCAACCAATGGTCTTTAATTAACCTGAAAGAAAATCTGGTCTTATTTTCCTGACTCAACATCTGTATTATTCTGTATCTGTATTAAAAAAAACAAAAAAAAAAAACCCACAACAAATTCTCCAAGCCTTATTGAAAAATTCTTGCATAGTCAAAACAGACATCAATGATTTAGAAAATTAAGGAAAAACCACCATAACATTACAAAAAATATAAAGAAATATTGAAAATACCTGCTATGTAATTCTGAATAATGCAGTTGAATCAGAAAGTGCTTGAACAAAAAATATTATAAAAGGAGTGTGAACACTTATGTAACTTCAATATGGGAGTACATTTTAAGTTTGTAATATTTTTGCTGAATTGTTGAGGAAAAAATCCCCATCCCATATGTAAGAAGGATTTGAAATTATTTATCATGATCAACATTTTCACATGACAAAAGCCTTTTTTCAGAGGTGTAAACACTTTGGTGAACCACATTAGGAATCTTGAGATAAAGTCATAAAAAATATATTTTTGCTTCTATGGTCAGGACCTGAAATTTGTGAAAAAACTGCAAAGCTAATACAAAAAGCTTGAAAGACCTTCAAAAAACTCAATATACTGTATTAAATTATAAAACCCTCCAATTCATTGGTTGCAGGAAAAAAAAGGAATGACAAATCACTCAAGACTTTGGCACAGTGCAGGCTGGTAAACTGTGTTACCGGGCATTTGCCTGGTGGGCTGGTCTGAATGTCACTGTGCAAGGGCCGGCCCTCCTTAAATCATACTGTTTTTTATGTTCCTCTATTTGTATTTTTCATTTCTATTTTTATTTTCTGTAAAGTGACCTTGAGTGTCCAGAAAGGCGTTGTTAAATAAAATGTATCATTATTATTATTATACCGGCACCATCACTTACTCTCAGGTCGAAGCACCTACCTGTTACAGTAAATAATTCAAGGAGCTCAAGGAGTATTACAATGTTACCAAGCTAAATGATGCACACCCTTGTGATGGTTGGCATATGGTCCAATTTTCTATTTCTTCAAACTGTAAAACTCTTGCAACAAACTAAATTATAATAAAACTAAAATGCTTTCTTTAAACCAAACTACGATGTTCCTCTTATATTTGCCAAATTTATGTTTCAATATTTAGCAAAATATGTTGCGGTGCATGATGGTGTTTTGCATCTAAAGGCTAACGTTTCCCGTCTTACGTGCATTGTTGCCAGGTTGGGATGTTTCCCAAACTGGCAGTTTAGGATGGCCGTCTATGGGTAAAAAAGGTTTTTCTTTAGATTTATGGCCTAAGAGATCAATAGACTTTGGTTCAAATTGGACGAGATTTCATATATCCCGGCGGTTTATAAACATTTTTTGGGCTGGAAAACGCAAATCAGTATGTGTGCTCTATGTGTGACTGGGTGTCTGACTGGCTTCGTGCAAGTGTGGACGCTACGCAGCAGAAGTCACTGTCACGTTCGTGTTAGTAACCAAAGCCAGTAAAACCACATTATAGAAGTCTTGACGATTGTTGTCGTCTGATGCTTGAAAATAGATTGATTAATCCACAATTTGGATACTTATTGTGTTTCACATTGGAAACTGTGCTTCAATTTTTTTTCAGCGTGGGTGGGGTCCATAAGTGGGCCGGTGTAGATGGAAAAATGCCAGGGCAGAAGATCGTTCCCAGTTCGAGTCTGGCACAGCATGGAAAAACCCCAGTGAGAATGTAGATTTTGATATAAAAGAACAGGCAAGGAGTTGACCATGCGTTCAAGATTTAGTGACCCTCCTTCACCTTTCTCAGTGTCCCTCAGGTGAAGTGATGAGACAGGAGCAAGAGAAAAAGAAGCCAGAGGGGACAGTCACCATGCAGCCTGCGACCCTTAGGTCCCAAGGGGACATGAATCCAACTTGAAGAATAAAGTTGAAGGACTGTGTGACTTTCATAACAAAACAGCATCAGATTTTTATAAAACAACAGAACTTCAGTATATAAAGGTTTATTTCAGGTTTTAAAATATTAAAATATGTCCCTGGAATTTGATTTTATGTAACAATTTCAAGTATTGTGCAAATCTCTCATCATCACTGATAAAATTGTTCTCTGATGTGAAGCAAACTGATTTGGGGTGCCGGGAGTGAAGAGGCACTGTTGTAGTTGTATAGGAGACGGTTATGAAAGGCTGCCAGCTTTGATGGTCCACTGAGTTTTCATACTCTTTATCCAACTCAAGCTCTTCAAATCAAATTAATTTACTATGCTATTATTTTTTTTCAGCAAAGGCACGTGGTCAAGTACTGCTTTAGACTTTGGTTCCAACATCTCATTTATTTGAACTGCAATTTCATTTGATTTGAGCTCATTAATCCACATTAAGATTCAAGTGTTGTGGTGAAATGTGGCTTCTGCAGGCACGGACATGAAAAGGGCCACAGATGAAGGGAGCGGAGCCATGCAGAGAGAGATGTGTACCTGCAACTGCTGCGTTTGATCCTAACCCCACGCCTTTGAAGTGTGAAGGTCTTTGTGGCGGGCCAAATAGGGAGTATCTGTATGCTTGTTGAAAAAAAAAATGCCTACACACCCCTGATGTCATCATTGACACACAAGCACTCATAGCACACACACACAGATTTACTAATGTGCAGATTTACGCACAAGTGCATCTGTTACCTATTTGAATTATTGATTTCATTTGTTTAGCTGTATTTATATCTTTGTTTTGCTGTGGCTGTTTTTACTGCTCAGTTTTATGATGTGTTTAGATCCCTCCTAAAGCCATGCTTGGTTTTATTTACACACTCTTAGTATGAAATGTGGTTGTTGTCTAAGCCTGTATTAATGTGTACTTTCTTGCTGTTGTTGTGCATGTATTACCTGCACCTTGGGTTTTGTTATCTGAAAAACAATGGGTCTACTTTTTCTCTGAAATTTTGTGAAAAAAGCTTCCTCACCTTTTTTTTTGCAACATATTCAAAAGGCTTTTTATATCCTCTGCATCTACCATTCAGTTCATGTTAAAAGCACCTCTGATTTTTGTTGAATGTGTTTCCAGATAAAATCTGGGAACACATCCATGCAGTTTAAATCTTTACAATGAAAACATTAAGAATAAAAAGACATCCCAAACATTAAAAGAAGTGGAGGCAGGTCTGATAAGTGTGGGGGATGTGAGCTGAAGAGTAAGAAAAGGATGAGGAAGGAGACAAAGGTTGCAGCAGACCGAAAGAGAATGACCTGTGGATTCCTTGGGGGACATGGCTGTGTCATGTTCATCTGCCAGAGCTGATTGTGTTGTTTTCAGATAAAGCTTATGTTTTTTTCAAGACATAACAATAACTCGTCGGAGAAGGGTTTCAGAAGTACTCTGTTAATAAAAAAGCAGTAAAAAAAACTATATAAAAAACCTCCCTAAGTACTTGTGCTATTTTGAAGAAATGAGCATACATCTAACGTCTGTCATAAACTGAGCAAATAACTGCATATAAAACTGTCAGGAGTCAATCATTGTTTATCAAAGCTATTTGCTGCTCTGGTCCATCTGTCAAGCTGTCTTTTGACATGAAATAAGTAATAATAAAGAGCTGCAAAGTGTAGCTGTGAACTGTAAGAATGTCTGAGATTAAAAGCTGTGCTGCAGTGTTTCTTTGGTGACCCTAAATGTTTTCTGTGCTCATTAGATGTCTGCTTGAATGGAGCATCCTTCCTTGCTTATTTTTATTTTTATTTTTTTAAACAAATAAGTTGACAATTTCCTTAATCACAAGCTCTGAAGATGTAAAAATTGTTCATGACATTTTTTTTTTTGTCTTTGTCTTTTCCATTCAGAAATTCTATTAACATGGTATTGTGTCTTGGATATTCTGAATTGGCCTTTGCAGTATTGCCTGAGCTGTACTTATTCATGTGTTCAGTGCAAACTGGCAGTTCCAAGATGGTTTCCACCCTTTAGACAACCAGGCAGTACATTAACCTCTGTTCAATCCTTTAAACGTAATTTTTTTAAGTTGAAAAACAAAAACACACACACAAAAAAATGTTTCCTGATTTATACAGTTATATAACAATTTTAACTCTAGCTTTGCTAGTCTTACGTTTGTATTTTTTTCCTCCATTGCACTAAATAATTGTATAAGTCTTCAGTTTTGCAGTTGCAGTTGCCATTCTTACAGTTCAGCCAAGGTGTCCTGCTCTCCACCTTGGCTGAAGAAATCCTAAAATTCAATTCCCATTTCTATTTTTACCAAGCCATACACATAAACTCTCAAAGATGAAAAAATAACTAGAAAAATGTTTCCATCACCTCAGAATAGTATGATAGTATATACTACTGCTTCAAACTTTCAGATTCTCGTATCTGACGGATGGTGAATTATTTGAAAATACAATCTAAATAATTATTTGATCAAGTGAACTTTGATCAAATGAATGGCACTTTGTGAGATAAGAAAAGAGAGAAACAAATCTGCTTTCAAGTCTAAACAACTTGATTTTACAACGCAATATTCTTACCAGACCTTTAATCTATATGTAATACTCTATAACCAAAGACTGCAGAAATTTACCATTTTATCAAATCTGACTGTAAGCTGTATAGATGGGAATGGACTGTAGCATAACCCTCCATCTGCAGCTTTGCACAACTTTGCTCATTTTAAGTAAACAATCTTTTAAGTGCATGAGATAATTAGAATATGTACGGTACCAGTGGTGGGTGGTCAGGGCCTTCAAAGCCTTCACTGCTGGCCTAAAATCAAACAGAAACACTAACCTACATAAACAACCTAAACTTTAATTTCCTTCAATCCAACTGTATTAATTTATTCCAAACAATCTGTTGTCTTAATTTCGTATTGTTTCTCTTGACTTCACTATATTTATGTGATTGCTTTATTTTTCCCCCGATCAAATTTAAACCTTATTGTGTTGCTATGTCAATCAAATCTGCCAGGGCCTTAATAATTAGCAGTTGTCAAGGCTCAGGACAGAGGACCAGCATTCAAGCCAGACAGACAGTTAGATTTAGAAAAAGTGTTTGTTTAAAAACGACTGATTTTCAGTGGGCAGTAAGGGGATCTAAGGCAGAACCCTCTGCAGGAGGAAACCACAGGTTAGTGACCACATTAATCAGAAGATCATCATAAAGCTGTGAGTCAATAATCTGGTCTTAAAGGTCAGTCCATGCCCAGAGGAATAGGTGGATACCAGCCGGATGGCTGCCAACAAGATGCGAAAAAACGCTGCCCAGAACTGGCCGGAGATAAGAAGCACATTAATGAAAGCAGGACAAAAGCTGGTGTCGAGGGGTTTCAAAGGAGTCCAGGTCTGAAGATCAGAAAAGGTACCAAAGGGAAATCTGTGTCGGTGCCAGGAAGCAGTTCCAGGTTTGGAAAACAGGCAGAATCCAACAGGAGTCCAAAAACAGGTCAGGCAAACAGATCAGAATGGGAACTGGCATTTTAAGAGGTCCAAAGGCAGAAAAAGTCAGGATCTGGCAATCAGAAAACAGTATTATTTGCTAGAAGACTCACCAAAGGCTTGAATAATCTGGGACTGATGACTGGAGGCAGGCACACAGGGGAGCAGGTAACACAGATGAGCGGTAATAAGAAACAAATTGGGATCTAACTCAGATAAAATATGTAACTAGGTTGCTATATCATGATTGGCCCTCTCTGTCTGACCGTCAGTCTGAGGGTGGAAACCCGATGACAGGCTTACAGAGATCCCCAACAAAGCGCAGAATTCTCTCCAGAACTGGGACACACACTTGGAACCCCTTTCGGAGACTCTGGGCCGGATTTATCAAGATCCAATTTTGCATGCAGTAATTTGCGGTCGCAAACTGGAATTTTGCGCGAGGGGCTTGTGGTTTGCGGCAAAGTAGTTTGTACAGACCATACAGACCATTTGCACCTTCTTTTGAAACGTGTTAAATATAGAGTCAGATACCGTTAGCAAAATTGCTTTCAGGTTTGATAAATCACTTTCCGAGTGCTAAATTAATATATTTACATGTTCTCCTCCCACAAGACGCACTTTTGCGTGTAAACGCCCCATATTGCATATTCATCTCAGAAAAAGTACTAAATGGATAAGAGGCGCTATTTAGCATGTTTTAAAGACCAAATCCTTTTAGCACGCTGTTGATAGATCAGTTTGTACATTTTTTAGCGTGCGCAGTGAAATAGCTCACGTTTTTATACACGCAAACCTTTGATAGATCCGGCCCTATGTCAGTTGGGAGACCATGGTGATGGAACACCTCACGGGCGAGGATTACTCGCAGTAGGGACTTGAGTTGAATCAATAATAAGGAAAGATAACTCTTCAACATGGTTACGACCAACTACAAGTTCAACTGGTTCAGTAACGAGGGAGGATCAATTCATTTGATGACCACCCAAGGCTAATAACTTGTGGGAATACATTGATGGAAGAAGCCCAGTCATCTGGCAAAGTCCCCATCCATAAATCCAGTAAATGCACTAGATTCAACGTATGTAGACAGGTTATGACTGCTTGAATCGAGGATACTGATTCATAACCTTTGTGATGCATTAAATTATTATTGTGCAGTTTGATTCGATGTTTTTCTGAATTTGTGCAATTTTGTATCTTTGTTTATCTTTTTGACAAATTTAAAACCAGTAGAATTTGTATTCATTTTAATTTTTTTTCCTTTAATCATTTTTCCTATTCTCTGTAAATGTTCTCGGATAGATATTCTCTCCAAAACCATTTGAGGTTTAGTCCCTGTCATAGTCAGCGCTCCTAATGTTGCCAGGACATAGTGCATCATAATAAACGTACTGTAATTTTTAAATATTTTAATATCTAATGTAAAGTCTTCAAATGTTGCTATGTGGAACTTTTCTTATGATAAATATTCAACAAGTCAGCATCTGCCTGGTGACGGGATGATGCAAGATTTAGCGCACATCCTTGTTGTGACTGCTGGAGCTTTGTGGATGACAGCCTATTCAGCTTACATCACTGCAATAGAGTGGGAGGAAAATATAATTTCTTTTTGCATATACCATGTACAGTATAGTTACTTTTTCATAGTATAGTCATGTGTAACTTTAAAGGAGAATTTTGATAAATTATTTGGGTTTCTTTGCACAGAAAAACTACATTCAAGTTCAGAGGTTTTAAATTTGAGCACATTTGAGATTTTTTTTTCTGTCTTTAATTGAAATTAAATGCAACCATTTCTTTTTTACCTTAGGTCTGAGTGAAGTAGGGTTTCTAATGCAAACCATAACATAACATGTACATATAAAATTATTTATATTCACCTTATTTAATATTCTATTGGAATTAGAATTTGAAGCTTTTGTTTGCCAAAATATTGGTTAACAGAAATTAATGCTTAAAATGAATCATTATGTGTTATCACCCTGTGTGATCTATGAGTTTCCATCCGTCCGTCCATCCATCCATCCATCCATCCATCCATCCATCCATCCATCCATCCATCCATCCATCCATCCATCCATNATCCATCCATCCATCCATCCATCCATCCATCCATCCATCCATCCATCCATCCATCCATCCATTCATCCATCCATCCATCAGGATCACGGTGGGGTCTCCAGCAGTCTTTTAAGGCAAATATACAAGTTTCTATTGTTGCAATTAACTTTTAGACTGCATTTTACTTTATTGACCTACAAATCAATGTCAGCAATCTTAATGTTACACATCAGAGTTCTTCGGCATTTTATATTTGTAAATACTTTTCATTTAATTGTAGTTATATTACATAATAAATAAATAAATATGAACATTTTCAAAATAAAGGTCTATTAATTTCTACCTACAGGTTCTCTGCATATAGCTGATAAAGGGATTCCCCAAGCTGTCCTGCAGTACTATAATGCTCCTGTCTACTCAACTGCAGATACCATTTGTAATGCAGCAAGAGGGGCAGTGGCTGACCAGAAACAGAGAGTACACTTTCTACACACTCTGTCTGAAGCGGATGACATTTTGTCCTTGGTAGATGAAGAAATATCCAATAACTAAGTCATATGATTTCCCAGTGGACTTTCTGGTCTCAACGAATATTTTTTCGCCACACAAACACTTAGACCTGCCTCTTTCCTTTCATTTTGTCAAAAGTCCAGTTTTCCCCCTCCTTAGTTTCTTGTCAGCTGCCCTTTCAGAAGGTAATTTTTGGTAAAACTGCACAAATGCTCTTAAAAAAGTGAATCAGTCAAACACTTTCCTTGTCTTCTTTCTGATTACTGTACTTTTAAGAAAGTCTCTATAAAGCTTCAACAGATTGGGCTCTGTCAGGTCATGTTCTGCAGTGACATGAAGTAAGCCTCAAGTGGTAGATTAGATTAAAAAAAGAAGATTGCATGTCTTATATTATTACATGCAGACTCACATTTCTTACCCTCAGAGCAGAACAGATGTGAAAATATGAATGATGTAAGATAACACATAAGCTGTTTAATGACAGAAAATTTCTTGAATTTTTTTCTCTCACCTTTTATTAGAATAATTTAACCAAAGTTGAAATAATGACGGTCTGCAGGTGGATTTTTCTGGCTGTTGTTTGTCTTGTGTGTGGCACATTTTATGGTGATGAATCTTGGCTGTAAATTAGAAAGCTACAAATATACTTTGTTGGTTATAAAGAAATGAAAGAGATTTAGGAGATTTAATTCTGCACTATGTTGCTGTCTGTGACCAGCTGTTAGTGAATAAATCACAATGAAGCCTGATGAATTTCAATTAGCTCTGCAAAGTTTTCCACAATAAGGAGCTCTTTGTTCTGGAGGCGACAATCGTTTTAATAGCGCACTGCAAAAAGTGAAACCCCAATATTTTCGTTCCTCCCTCTATAAAACCACTGACAAAAAAAAAAAAGATAAAAATTTCAACTTGATCTCTCATCCCAAAGGAAACTTTGATCTGAATAGTAAATGTCTTTTCCCTGGCTGACTGCTTATATCAACATACTATATGTTTCACATAAACAGAGCATTGAACTGTAGAATAGAAAATTTAATCGGAGATCCTCAGTAAAAAGCTTCCTGTTGTGCGGTTAACTGTCAGATGACAGAAAAAAAACAACAAGTGGAGGAGATGAGCTCTAAAGAATAGCAGGAAACCATGGGAGCAGCGGATCTGTCAATCTCACTCTGGGCTTTCCCGGTTTAATTTCTCTTTCCATACACTTGTCTAAACCTCCTCCTCATCTGCTGTCACAGGGTGCCAGCTAGATGTCACTTTTACTCTGCATCCCTGGCTCACAACAGCCAAACTGAAGGTCAAATCACTAACAGCGAACTCAGCGTATAATGGGACTGAACATAAACCCTTGATAGTCTTAAAATACACTCAACAGCTGAGTTGTTTCAGTGAATTGATCATGTTTTATCAGAGTCTGCTGCGCATCCTGCACAGACCCCTTTTAATCATTATGTATAATGCAGAGGCAGATAAGCTTTATGGGAATTTACTTCTCATTGACACTGTTGAATAAATAGGAAGCACAGGGAAATATGACAGGAGCCGTGCAAGGTACTACTTATCAGGTAATGAATAACACAAGGGATGGTCTAGGCCATAACAACAGTGGAACCTTGGTTGAGCAGCGAGCACAGCTGTAGTTATGATGTGGACTTGAGTCTGTTATTTTATTTTTTTCAGGAAGACCAACAGAAGCCCCGGATTATTTTAAGCCTAATTTCTTGATGCATTTTTACATTGAAATGTAGTGACTGTGAGTTAAGGTGTTGCTGGTCATGAGAGAGCTGCAGAAAATGATGTGCAGCTCCCTTCAGCCGCCTCTTACCGAACATGTCTGTGATTTTCTGTTCAGTGAGGGGTAATTACTGACATTCTGGGCGCACTCACCTTTGGTTTCAGACAAATTTTCACCACAAACACAGAGACATCAGTTTTTATTCTGACTTGTTCTTTCAGTTTCAGTAAAAAAGACAGAAATCATGTCAATGTCAGGCAAATGTTTTTTGGCGGGCTAGAGCGTGACAGCCACAATCATACTCCATCAACTAACATTTATTGCTCCAGTCATTTACTAAATCCTGGTGAAACACAGCCTCTGATGTGCTTCTATTATGACCAATGACAAAATGGTCCTAATAATGGATTTTTGATTTAGATGTGGAGCTGGATGAGAACAACCTGTATATCTGACATTACAGTCAGACATCTGTATTCATCCAGGCAATGTGAGAGAGAGTGTGTATGTGTCATTTCTTTTTAGGCGTGGGTGAGGGTGTGCATTTGCGAGTAAGGTCACACTTTGTGCAATATCAGAAAAGCAATATTTCTTCAAACTGAGCCTTGTTGAAAAGAACAAAATCACAGCAGGAAGAAGGGGACAGAGGGACCCTGCTTTCACAGTTATCTATTTTCTATTCTTTGGCTAGTGTTTGGGTGTATTTATGAATATTTACAATACATTACTTAAACAACCATGACATCATATCTTATTGTGAAGTGAATGTATTAAAGTAATGCATATTGTAGATCATCTACTAAAGGCTTAAATCCATCCTTTTTGTTATGTTTTCCTCAGGGTGGCAAATCTACCAGTTTTGATTTTGAACCTTGCTTTGTGTAAAACAAGAACAAAAACATGGGTCAATAATTCAAGGATTAATTTGTCAATATAAGTGTGAATACATCTCACACTGAGAAAGAGTTACATATAATAAGCTAACTGTAAAACATTTAACCTCCATAAATACTGTGATTTTCATCCAAACCCATTTCTCTTAAAGACAAACACTGGAAACATTTGTTAAAAAAAAAAAAATCTAAACTACCTTTTTTCAACCAAAAATGTCTGGCTACTTACAGAGATAAAATAAATCCTGCTCTGACTGATATGAGCAAGTTAAAGAGCTAATTTCAGTCAAATATAAAACTAAGTTTGCTGGGATCAAGGTCTGTAAAACCTTGAAGCAGATGGAGCCCCGACAGCTGGAGACCAAACTTCTGTCATTTAAAACCCAGAAACTGAGTGTACAGTATGTTCATGAAAACCAAAATTGAATACTGGAAAATTCAACAACAGGCCAGAACCTGTAAGACCACAGCAACACTGTCAGGGTTGACATGATCTCACAACACAACCAGTAATATCTGTACCTTTTCACTCCAAAACTTGGCAATGTCAAATCAAAGCTCTAAAATCATTAAAAAGACAGCTGTTAGGGGTTTTCATTACTTATTTCCCTATTGACACAAATTTATAGCTTTATGATGTTCTAGGTTTGCCATGTCACAGATAGAGTTAATGGTAGGGCATGGGTGTATAATAGACAACTCCACAGCTGTCTATTTCATGAGGATTTATTGGTAGAAAAAAACCCCAACAAAAAACAATGATAGGTCACTCTTCAATGGTTGGGCATGACTTATAATAATCTTGAATGTAGTCTTGTCAATATACATTTCAATATCAGTATTTATCCAACGTAGGCTACACAGTGGCACAGCTTACAATACGATTGCCTTGCAGCAAGAAGGTTGCGAGATTGATTCCTGCCCTGGGCTCTTTCTTTACATATTCTCCCTATCCATGTCTGGGCACTCTCTCTTCCTTCCATAGTCTTAAAAAAAAACGAACAATCGTTGGGGTAATTGATAAGTTATAGAACTATCTGCAGCTTTATGTATACATCGTTTCTGCAGTCAGAAAGAAGTGACCTCTCAGATAGACAAAATATTTCAGCTAATCCTTTCTTCCTACTGGCTGAGGATGCAGAACCTGAAATGCTTCACAAAAACAAAGAGTGTTCTCCCTGCTGATATAACCGAGTTTGCCATAAAAATCAGATTTAACCAGGCACCCAAGAGAGGTTATGATGTGAGATTGTGATGCTTAAGGTAATACACCAGAAACCTGGATCTTTTGGATTGTAAACTAGAAGCCCATGACCTTGTTAAGCATTTTTACAGTGAATACTGTGATGTAGTGGAGAACAAAATGCAATAGAAAATGGACAGAATTGAATCGACCGAAAACTCTAAGACCCAAACAGTATCTAAATATATCAAAACAAGACTATTGAGAGATTAAACAAAACTTTTCTGAACATTTAGAGAATTCAACTACAAAAAAAAAAATGTACAAATATTTTAAAGGTAGATTTTGCATGACATCCTTTAAGGAAGAGTATTATTATTTTCTGTACTGTTCCCTGAAGCAACAATAGTGTATTCCATAGTGATATTTTTACCCATGTGTTTATTCAACAAATTAAGTGACAATCATAATCTTCAAAAATATCCCCCTTAATCAAAGACAGTCTGAAATATACCAGGATACACACTCTTCCTGTTCTCTGGCATAATTAGCAGAGATCCTTACTGAAGTTAAACCACTTAATGAGCACCTATCATGTAGATTCATTTAATAAAGAAAATCCATCTAAGTCTACAACTATGTTTATTTTAAGCAGTTTTTAAAATCATGGTGGTGTCCATGTGTTGAAGTGAAGGTTTACAAAAATTTAATGGGGTGTTTTTTTATTTTTCTAGCTCCGGACATGTGCATTAGAGATATGATCTTGGATAGACTGGGGAAGATAAAATTTCATGTACATAGCATGAAGCAATAATCCAGGCAGCCAGGAAAGCAATAGTGAGGTATTTTAACCTAAATTAGACTCCTTAGAAATCCTGATTCAAATGTTTCGGCCCCTAATTATAATTTGGGCTATATCTTTCTCCTAAGTGTTTCAATTTATTGGTGTTCAGTCATTATGTAGATCTCAGTCCTTGTATAAGTTTTAATAGACTGACCTACTAACATTGCTCCTTAAAAGACCAGCTTAATCATCAACTCTGTTGAATGTTGCCTGCATTAAAAGAAAAATGTAGCTCATCCTTGGAAAAAATAGCAAAGCTCTAAGAGATCATGTTAAGAAATAATCTGAGGAAATTAGGAGTAAAGGTTTGTGTGGACCTAAGTCCACAAGCAGGGTTGCCTTTTTACTTCTTATATACAAACACCCTCATAAGTGAAGGATCACATACTGTCTTTCGAGAAGATGTTTAAAAGGAAAACAACTGGGAAAAAAAAGTAATTTTACATAAATGCAACGTATTTTATCACTGTATCTGCTATAACTCTCAGGGACGAGATGAAAAATATAACAAACTAATCTGTTGTAAGAGAGAACCAAGGCTGCACTTTATCTTTAAAATGTAGCCTCAGAGCAACTTTCCTGTATTGCAATGAGATGTCAATCAAGTTATTACAGCCTTGAGTGCTGGCTGAGCATCTAGTAATTCACTTCAAGGCTGTGTGGAGAGCAAACGTGTGTTAAGTACATACATTTTCCCTGTATTATATCTGCCGTACCTATTCATTACCATGATCACAGTTATTTCAATCATGTGCTTTCATTTTCCAAATATTGCCATCACTGTGACTGATTGCATACAAATTTTCTTAAGGCATGGTACAGACTTTTAAAGCTCCCAGCAGGTGGTCTTGCTGCAGACCATGCTGTTTGAGATGCTTTTAAAATACACTATATTGCCAAAAGTATTTGCTCACCTGCCTTGACTCACATATGAGCTTAAGTGACATCCCGTTCCTAATCCATAGGGTTCAATATGACGTCGGTCCACCCTTTGCAGCTAGAACAGCTTCAACTCTTCTGGGAAGGCTGTCCACAAGGTTTAGGAGTGTGTTTATGGGAATTTTTGACCATTCTTCCAGAAGCTCATTTCTGAGGTCGCACACTGATGTTGGACGAGACGGCCTGGCTCTCAGTCTCCGCTCTAATTCATCCCAAAGGTGTTCTATCGGTCTTTATGGACCTTGCTTTGTGCAC
>NW_015150665.1:237113-268292 GCF_000732505.1 Cyprinodon variegatus
GTGCACAAAGCAAGGTCCATAAAGACCGATAGAACACCTTTGGGATGAATTAGAGCGGAGACTGAGAGCCAGGCCGTCTCGTCCAACATCAGTGTGCGACCTCAGAAATGCGCTTCTGGAAGAATGGTCAAAAATTCCCATAAACACACTCCTAAACCTTGTGGACAGCCTTCCCAGAAGAGTTGAAGCTGTTCTAGCTGCAAAGGGTGGACCGACGTCATATTGAACCCTATGGATTAGGAACGGGATGTCACTTAAGCTCATATGTGAGTCAAGGCAGGTGAGCAAATACTTTTGGCAATATAGTGTACCTTTTAAAGCAATAAAATTCAATAAAAAATAACCATATATAACTACTATATATATATATATATATATATATATATATATATATATATATATATATATATATATATATATGTTTGATAAACAAGGTGCATTACTATGACCTTGTGTTAGTAGTTAAAAGTGTGTTGCAGGTAAAAAAAAAACAACCAAATAACACCAACAGAAAACTCTTAAGGAGTAAAAACTGTGAAGTTTAATTGGTATTATCAAACCTTTACACTAGAACTAAAGCACCATCTATCTTATGTACCTATGAGTCAATTACAAGAGTTTTTTTTATGGTATTCATATTGGACTGTATTATTGGTACAGTCATTAGCACTGCCGTTATCTCTCAAGAATTGTTTTTGTTTTTATCTTAGCCTCAGACTGTTCTGTTTGGAGTTTGCTTTGGCTCCCATGCATCCATGCATTCTCTCCTGGTATTCCAGCTCAGTCCAGCAGACAAAATACAACAATGCACAGATCTCATGCTTAGACATGAGTGTGTGCTTGAATTGTGGTATGTGGCTCTTTCAATGGACTGGTTGATCTGCCTACTGTGCATTGTGGCTCTCCCTTATCGGCAAATGGAGAGAGGCACATGACCCTGCAAGCATTAAATAGAAACAAAGATTCAATAGGTCGTTTGATGGACTTGGAAACTTCTACTGACATGGTTGCAAGGTCTATATATATGACTGACCTCTGGGATACCTTGAAATCTTTCTTCACTACTGCTCTGAAACGTCGGTACACTGTACCAGTCCAGATACCCACAGGTTTTTTTTTCTAGAGTGGCCTACTGGGTACTTGATGCAGAGTGAAGATGGCTGTGATGAGAGCATTTTCAAAGGTTCTAAATGGAGATTAGATAAAATCTTTGATGATATGGAAAAAATATAACAAACTGACATATGTATAGTAGGAGAAGCGTCTTTGCCAGTTTCTAAACAGAGAGCTACAGTATCTAAATTAGTGATTATACACAGAATGTGCTAGGAGGGAGGGCAGTGCATTCAGAGCCTTAGAAATTATTAAATTCAGTTCGGATTATTTCCAGATACACCTGTTGCATGTAGACCTGTCTCGGTTATGTGGTTCTCTGAGCTAAGAACTGGAGTGGTAATGGAAGTGGTATATACTTCTGGTACTGAATGTCTCTCTCAGAAGCTGATGTTCCTGCACTTTGCTGTGTATCAGTGCGTGATGCCTTATTATGTTGGAGGCCTGAAAAATGAATAAGATAAAAATGGTCTAAAAAAGTCTGTATCTGAGTCTAATACATTTTTCTGGGCTGATAAAGTATTAAACTGCTCTGCTCCACTACGGTAAGTTAAAGCCCCTAAGTTGACGATCTGTCCGCTCTGCTTTTCTGTGTTTACTACCGTGCATTTGTTGGCTCTTTTCAGTTATAACAAAAAAATTATCCTTCTCTCAGGGCTGCCTTAGACTACCAGTGTTTTTTTGGACTTTGTTTTTGGCTTTGCCTTTGAATCAGTTTGATGCAGCGACAGGCATACCTGCTGCTTGTCTCAGCTTTCCAAGTGGGAAGCTCAGGTTTTTCCTCAGAAAAAACATCATGTGCTAAGATGCTCTCATACTCTTTAATCAAGGCTTTAATATTAACTAAATAAATTTCACATTTTAAACTATGTGTTCAAATTACTTTAGCTCAAAAACCATTTTAATTTTAGACAATTTAGAACTATAGTTCTTGATTTGAGCTTTTGCACATGTGTACAATGTTTACAATCCAGCCACAAATCAATTTCATTTCTATGAATAACTGTTAAGTTGCACAGTTCTTTTCTGATTGTTTGCTGCGAAGAAAAAATGCAAAGGCACATTTATTTATTTATTTATTAGGTGAAGACAGAATTAAGACATTAGACATATAATTAAGTGAAGACATAGACAGTTTGTTTCCCCCAAAGTTTTAAAGTACTAAAATCTGTTCTAATTCTAAATCAGTTTAACCCTTTATATGGCAAGTTACCGTTTTTGCATACTCCTTACAAAATGACTCCCCCCATCCCTGAGTGAGGTCTAGAAGCACAAGATCTATATCCAGCCATTCAGCAAAGATGCTGCTACATGGCTGTACATCTCATTTTCGCATTTGAACAATAAGGTGAGCCCTTGAATGATATATTACCTACTGTAAATTAAGTTGGGGGAAAAAAAGTAATCAAGCCAAGAAAAAAGATAGAAAGCTAATTGAAAAATTAAAAAGGTAAGTTAAAAGGTTAAAACAATTATATTTAGGTTTATAACCTAAAAAATGTAAGCCCCAGTATCAGCATTACTGCCTCTAAGGTTATGTGTTTCTTTCACTCTCAGACTGTTTTTCATAATTTTTTTTTTTTATAGAAGCACTTTTGTTATTTTTCTTAACATTACATACATTTTTGCCATCAAAATATCCATATATTATTAATGTTACAAAGATAATAAGGTCTTGTCGTTGATTCCAATAACACTATTGGCTTGAAATTTTGATTTTCAAAGTATTTCACTGAGTGCCCTATAAAGGGTTAAACAGTTGAACAGAATCCATCCTTAGTTGTTGCTTTAAATACTGGTAAGTCAAACAGTGTGGGAGACCATCATACCAGTCTTCTTACATGTTTACTATACCTTCTTCATTTTAAAACACAAGAAGGTGTTTGTGAAATATGATGGGGATGTGTTTGGATCAGCCTTGTTTGGATATGTGCAGGCTTCTGTGTGCACTAACAGAGGAGAAGTGGGGGAGAAGCAGAAGATGAACATACTTTATGACAGTAGTAAAATTCTCCATGGTCCGTCTGTTTGGGAAGAGCCAAGGGCAGAATGTTTATGGCTTCCAAACATTATAAACTAGCTCTGTGCATTTACCTCAAGCTGCTGTGTTTGGCCAGCCATGTCCCCCCCAGAGCAGAACGGGTGTCAAAGCGACGTGTCTCTTCATGAATACCAACTATACCTGTGTTTCCCTATCATTGAATGTATCTTTGCCTTTTTTTTGGCTGAGCTTCTTATTATGATGAAGTCAGGAGCATTGAGATGTGACTTTATGTGGAGAATATCAACTGGTACAGCTACATCTATACAGGTGGGTTAATTTGATACAGGCATATGCCCTCCGTACCTCTACAACAGACAGAATAAAAAAGAACAAGTTTAATTAAGTTGCAAGTAATAAGAAAAACATTTTGAAAAGATTTCACATTATGTTTGGGCAAATGTTATCTAATGGATTGTAATGACCTTACAAGATGAGGCTTATCTCTTAAGAAACTGAATTTGTTTAGTTTGTGTTGACCTCATTTGTTTAGTCCTATTAAAACAGTGTTATTTATTTTAATTCCTGTATTCTATTATTGTATTTTGTGAAGCCAGGTATTTAGAATGCAACCTTAATTGTTCAACCAATTATTGCATCATCGATGCATAATATTCATGTTAATGCATGTTAATTCATTTAAAAAATAAAAAACAAAGCATTTTTGTCAAAAACAACATTTCACTTTCTATGCTTCAAATATATTTATAAAATTTGCTCTGTTAAATAAAAATCATGGAAATGTGTTTGATATTTGTGAGATACAATGTTTTGAGTGTGCCTGCATGAATAGGAGTTAGTTCATAGAAATCTTGTACCAGTCTCTATGCTGTAATGTTTAAGGTAGGGGGGACAATAAGCAGATGCCTCCCTACTCTTCACAAGGGTGAAGGGAAGAGAGATGAGAATGAGTTCAATCTGCCTCCTTCATGTCATGAATGGGAGACCTGTTCTGAGTGTCTATCTAGCTAAACTTTATGTCCTTGATGAATTAAAGTGTTTGTTCTTCAGAATAACCAAATATTCCAGTGTAAGACGGTTTCCTTACGGGGGGGTCGGGGGGTGGGTGGGGGTCAGCGTGTGATTTAGTAAGGCATAAATGTTTGGACTGAAATGCCTCAGTCAGAGATAACTCTCCGTCCGTCCGAGGATGCTTCAGCCTCAGCTTCATAACTTCACAAAGTAAATTAATGTATTAGTGTACTTTTGTAAACAGAAATGAACAACGACAGTAAATGTTGACTGTTTTAATCTAACAACGAAATAAGCCAAAATTCTGGACAACGACAATAATAGAAGTTATTAACAACCACTATGACCTGTACATAGTTCACTGTTCTAATATAACGGCAGATTATGATGTGCTTTTTAAATTCAAAGGAGACGAAGGCATGATAATGGAACCTGCATTACCTACAACCCTCTATTTTAAGCACAATCAAAAGTAACATGTGGCTGCAATTAACGATAAACATAAATGCAGATTAAACCACTCATTTAATTTGAAGTCATATATAGACAGAAATTAAGGTTTATAATTAACTTACTTTTTCATATAAATATGCAGGATCAGTACATATACAGTACACAGCTAGTGTTATGCCATAATCCATGAAAATAACTTTGAACATTGATGGAGCAAAATGTTTCTTTTCTCTCCTAACTCTTGCACCACCATCTCTCTAAGACCCTCCACAAGACACACCCACAGGGACATGCGACCCTGCTCCCCACTGTCCTTAGAGACAAAAGCTACTGCTACATGCATGCCCATCCTCTTCTGCCATTGCTTTTCAAGCCAGCCATATTAGGGAGGACAAAGATGACAGAGGCCTTGGAGCTAGGTCACCTGAATACTTACCCACCCATTAACACAACCCTGGGCTAAGCTTTCCTAAATTTATGAGATCCCGGACCTTCTCAAATGGAGATTAACAGAGGTTTGACAATATAAGGGAAAGAGTTTCAAGCTAAACAATTAGGGTCTGGATGATTATTCATTATTGATTTCAAGTGTTTACTGTTGTGTAAAGCAAACTAACAATGGTTATTGCATGGTTACCAATGCAGAGCATGTTTGAGCTGTTTTTAATAAAACAAAAAAACAATGTATTTCACTGATGCTTTAAACAATTTCAATTCAATTCAGTTTATTGATACTGTATGGCGCCAATTTACAACATATATAATTTAAAAGGCCTTGAGATAACATATGTTGTGAATTTGAACTATATAAATTAACTGAATAGTTAAATAAAGTTTGTTTTAGCTAAACACTGATGTAATGTTAACAATTATGTGTTTCCTGATATGCTCATTAGATTTGGTTTCCAAAATATGGCCAAAAGAATCCTTTTGAATTGAGTCCCTTCAACTGCTATCTACTAGCTCCATGATTTCAACAGACCTAGCTAAAGAAGATAGGTGATTTTTTTTATCATAGAAGGTTAGGAATCCATTAATCAATCTACAGTCACCGGCCACTTTATTAGGTACCCCATGCTAGTAACGGGTTGGACCCCCTTTTGCCTTCAGAACTGCCTCAATTCTTCGTGGCATAGATTCAACAAGGTGCTGGAAGCATTCCTCAGGGAGTTTGGTCCATATTGACATGATGGCATCACACAGTTGCCGCAGATTTGTCGGCTGCACATCCATGATGCAAATCTCTCGTTCCACCACATCCCAAAGATGCTCTATTGGATTGAGATCTTGTGACTGTGGAGGCCATTTGAGTACAGTGAACTCATTGTCATGTTCAAGAAACCAGTCTGAGATGATTCCAGCTTTATGACATGGCGCATTATCCTGCTGAAAGTAGCCATCAGAAGTTGGGTACATTGTGGTCATTAAGGGATGGACATGGTCAGCAACAATACTCAGGTAGGCTGTGGCATTGCAACGATGCTCAATTGATACCAAGGGGCCCAAAGAGTGCCAAGAAAATATTCCCCACACCATGACACCACTACCACCAGCCTGAACCGTTGATACAAGGCAGGATGGATCCATGCTTTCATGTTGTAGATGCCAAATTCTGACCCTACCATCCGAATGTCGCAGCAGAAATCGAGACTCATCAGACCAGGCAACGTTTTTCCAATCTTCCATTGTCCAATTTCGATGAGCTTGTGCAAATTGTAGTCTCAGTTTCCTGTTCTTTGCTGAAAGGAGTGGCACCCGGTGTGGTCTTCTGCTGCTGTAGCCCATCTGCCTCAAAGTTCGACGTACTGTGCGTTCAGAGATGCTCTTCTGCCCACCTTGGTTGTAACGGGTGGTTATTTGAGTCACTGTTGCCCTTCTATCAGCTCGAACCAGTCTGGCCATTCTCCTCTGACCTCTGGCATCAACAAGGCATTTCCGCCCACAGAACTGCCGCTCACTGGATGTTCTTTCTTTTTCGGACCATTCTCTGTAAACCCTAGAGATGGTTGTGCGTGAAAATCCCAGTAGATCAGCAGTTTCTGAAATACTCAGACCAGCCCTTCTGGCACCAACAATCATGCCACGTTCAAAGTCACTCAAATCACCTTTCTTCCCCATACTGATGCTCGGTTTGAACTGCAGGAGATTGTCCTGATCATGTCTACATGCCTAAATGCACTGAGTTGCCGCCATGTGATTGGCTGCTTAGAAATTAAGTTGGACAGGTGTGCCTAATAAAGTGGCCAGTGAGTGTAAACAGCCATTGATTATTGGTTTAGGCAAAAACATTTTATAAAATGTTATTGAGCAAATCAAGTTTCAGTGACTTCATTAGATTTGCAGTATGAATTGGTTTGAACACATTCTAAGTGCTCTAAATTTGTTAAAAGAAATCTAATCTTATTCCAAACTAGGGTTGCCAACCGTCCCTTGAAAAATGGAATACTTATGCATTTAAAAATAGAACTACCTGTCCCGTATTTAGTAGAAAAGGAATGCATTTTGTCCCGTATTACTGTGAGAGGAAAAATATTTAGTCAGTAAAAAGCTAATGGAAAATGAAAAACAAGGGCATGTTAGATACAAAATTACATTAAACTTCTTGTCCTGCATTGTGACCCATGAGCTGACAACATATATGTAACGATCCAGAATACCCTCATCCCATTGGCCGAGCCAAGTGTTGCTCAAGGAGACGATAGCTGTAGACAACAGAGCAGTATTGGTGATGAACGGAGTAATTTAAATGCTGACGCTGCTTTTGGGGGAAATGCACCTTCGTATAGCGATGCTTCTCCTCCGAAAAAAAAAAAAAAAAGGATGCAGAAATATGAGGAGGAATGGGAAAAAACAAATACCTGGGTGGAAAAAGTCTGCGATAATGAATATAAAGCACACTCCAACTATGCATCTGATTCAATGCAGGTTTGAGTCAATTTATTCCAAACTCTTCAAGATAAACTTTGGTTCTGAAATATAAAATCAGTAGCAAACTATGATATCACTGCATCCTTTTATTGATTATGGTTTTGAACCATTTTCATTTTTTTTCTTTTTGTATAAATAGAGGCTTAGTTTTTAGTGAAACATTTTTACCTTAAACATGTTTTACTTGGAGTTGAATGATTTTTTTTTTTATTCATTCTGATATTTTCAATGGAAGTTGTATTACATTCAGTTCACATAACACATATGAAAGTCAGAGAGTTATTTGATTGAATGAAATACTTGCCGCTCCCCTGGGCGTACATTAAATGTAAAGTTATTACATAACATCGGGCAGAAACAATCGATGCAAGTCTGCAGGACACAATGCTCTGCTTTAATGATAGATGTTGTAGTGACCCTTCGTCAAAAATATTTTTTAATTTTTCACAAATATAGTCTTCATGGAACTAATGTCTACCTTTTAATGATTTGTTGTTAAGGACAAGATTAGAGGAAATTAAGGGTTCTTCCCCACATATCCAGGCAATCAGCAGCAAATTTTGGCCCAGAATATTTGTTTTCTTATTTTTGAAAATCAGAAACTTAAGTAACTAAAGTAATTAAGTAATTGACTCACTCTTTTTTGAACTAAAAAAAAAAAGTCTTTAAATAAAGTAAAACCTTTACTACTCAAAAGTTTTATAATAGCCATCGTTTGACTAAAAAAACAGCTGATGCTCCTTTTTGGTGCGCTTTTAACACATCCAGAATGTCTTTTTTTTTTGGTGTTTAAGCAACTTTTAGTCTCAAAGTAGCCACATTACTTATGTGTGAAGCAGCTGGTAAAATACTGTAATAACTAACTAAAGACTGAAACCAATATGAAGAAAGATCCATAGGTAATTTAAAACTATTCTGGATAATGTATTGAGAATAGTCTCATTATGGTTGTTTTGGTCTGCATACTAGAGGGATTGTTGTGTTCTATCCCAGAAAAAGAAAGCTAACCAAGAGAGGTGACATACCTGATTAAGTTTTAAACAGCTCAGGTGTGAAAACACTTTTAGTCTAAATTCTCCTCTGAGGCCAATTTTCCATGGGAGACCTGACAATGAGGCAAAGCCTAACAAAATATATCACTCGAGATCATAGGGAAAATAAAAGGTGTTCACTGTGTAATAGTGAATTTATTCTACAAAGGGGGTTCTTCAGTATAACCCATTAGATTTATAAATACAGTTTTGAAATCAGCTGTGGTTTTACAGCATCATTTTCTGCCCTGTGACTGACATTTATGAATTTGTCAAAAAGCTTGAAAATGGTGCTCACATATTTTTGACTTTTTGTTGGTCCCCTTGCACTGATATTGAGTAACAGTTTAAAAGCATTCTTTTCTCTGGCCAAAATTGTTGGTTGGATTGCATTGCTCTATCTGTGCTCTCCTACCTAAAAACAGATGGGAACAGGGTCTAAGCAAGCACAAGCTGCTGTTACTAATAAGTGGAAAACTCCTTATGAATGTGAATTTAAAAAAGGGCTTAGTTACAATTCCTTGTTGAAACAAAAGAGGAATCAAAGTAAGTTTTTATATGTAATGTATAAAGGTTTATCTAGTTTAGGACCCTCTGGTGTTTAATTCAAAGTTGTATAATGTTGAATACAGAAAATGTCTCACCGATGTAGTACTTAGTGGTCTGTTTGGAGCTTGAAAGAAATAATGATTGTCCATCAGCTGGAGGGTTAAAACTTTGTTTTTTGTCACCAGTCTACATTCCGAAGTGCTCATGGCTAAGATACTGAACCCCATATATTCAAGTGATGTGCTTATTGGTGTGTGAGTATGAAAAATCTGCTACTTGTTTATAAAAAGGAATGCATCATGTGAAGGGTTTGAAGTGATCATTAAGCCTACAGACATTACATAAATGCAGTTCATTTAACTCTTGCCTTAAAGGGCTGTCTAACAGCCAGTGGTGGATTCTAACTGAGCACATTTATAGAAACACTTCTAACAAGTAATTAATCCACAATAAAGACAACACGAGACAGCAGTGCTTTTCAAAAAAAGTGTTTAAAGGTTAACACTTAAAGTACACAACCTAATAGTATTGTAAATATTTTTATTTTGGTGTATATTGTAAAATAAATAAGATCCTAAATATAAACCTTTTATGCAGGAATAACTATTTATTTAAATCTAAATAATAATAATAATAATAATAATAAAAAAACATTTACCCAGAACTCTAAACGTTCATTATAATTTAAACTAAAGGATCTTGTGTTGGGTGAATGTGATTTGTTAGTCCAGTAAGACTAATAAGATGCAATATGAATCTATTCTCTTTACCTCTACTTTCTGTTAACTTGATTAACTTCATATTAATTTGACATTTTTAGCACCCAGCTCTTTGCTTACAACACATAATTAAAGCTGAAGGGTAATGCACTTCCACTAAACAGACAATATGTCAATATCATTGGAGACATTCAACAGTTGAAAAAAACAACAACTCTATTTCCAACTTCAAAAACAGAATTCATTTTCTGCAGCCCTGAATTGGATTAAGCTTCCATATCTTTCCAAACTCTTAAGTTGTTATTGGGCAGTAGCATGGAGCATTAGTCCCACCTGGCCTTTGTAGCCAAGGAAAACCTCTCTTCATAGATGTGCATGATGTACTATACCCACTAAGTCCTGCTGCACAAAGGCACTCCATCTGAATCCTAACACCATTTTACACTCAGACTCTGAAAGCTCCTGTCAGGAGATATAAGATTTATTTGCCTGTAATTGCCTAATTTTGCCTTTCCTGCAGGCTCAGAGGGAGCTACAGCCCACCAATAGACAGTCTAACCTTGCCTACTGAGAAACAGTCCAAGGATGTAATACTGTCAGCGTCACATAGTCCTCGCCGGTGATTTATCATCAATGCCTCCCTCGCTCCTTTTCCTCCCTGCCTGCCCTCTTCTGTGCTGTACCTCTCCCCTCCTTCTGCTTCAACAAACATCGACTTGTTACAGCTTCTCTCACTGAACTCCGCTGAGTGTTTGCGCTGCATCGCAAACCGTGGCTGTGTTGATAGAGGTAACTTGGAACTAACATAAGAAGAGATGTCTTGAATGACTGCAACACACTCTGGATGGGTTGTTTGTCGGGATCAATAGAGCAGTCTGAACAAGCAAGCAAAGGAAGTACCTTTGTTGTTCCAGGGTGGTTTCAGGTCAATGATTATGAATGTTTACTCTTGTGAAGCACGGAGTACGAAAGTACTTGTTGGACGATCAGTACTTTCAGGCTTTGTAAGATTTCTATACTAATGTGATAATCATTTTTTTTGCTACAGGATATAAAAAATTATCTTAAAATAAATAATAAAAACACCAGTTTATCAATGCAGGACTATTTTAACATAATTTGCACCCAGACCAAAATTCCAGTTTCTTGCAAGTAAAAACATGATACCACACTTTATGATAAATGACTATTTATCTTAAGGACTGTTAATTTAGTCAGACATTCATGTCTCTTACCAGCATAGATTTCACTTGTTTTTATACATATGCATTTCTATAATGCCTTGGTTCTCACCATTTAGCCATCAAATCTTAAAAATCCCAATTCCTTTTATGTCTGCTTAATATAAGAAATAAGTGTATAACAGTTCACACAATTTTTTCATGAAAAAATTTTTGCACTTTTTTTGCATTAATTTGAAAATATTATATCTGAAGGCTTGAAATATGGAAACTGGGAAAACAGAAGTTGGAAAGAAAGAACAAAAAAAAGAAAGACACTTCAGAAAAGATGTAGTGATATAGTGAAAATCCACATAGAGGCCCAAGAGAGATAAGATAAATTAAGACCTAGAAGGAAGGAAGGGAGGATGGAAGGAAAGAAGGTCTTAATAAAAAGGAAAGAAAGAAAAAAAAAAGAATAGAACAATAGAGGATAGATCTTGCAGCCATGTCTGTGGTGTTGTTGCTGCTTGCTCTACATGTCAGAATCTTTTTCTTGCAGCATATCCCAGAAAAAATTGCAATTTATCAGGAAGTAGTAAAAGGAAAGATGATTTTTTTTTAATCAACTTTGCTCCCCCCAAAAAAACATCTTACCCCCTGTCTTACCCTAACCACAGGGTACAGAAAGAGAAAACAATATGATGAACTGAGAAAAGATTTCCATAGTCTATAATGTTTAGACAATTGGAAAATGTTAATAACAACTGGAAATGTAAACATTGTTCCTTACTTTAGTTTTTCAACAATCAGAACTGGAAAATAGAAAAAATCTAATGTTTACAATTGCAATTCAATCTTAAAAAAAAATTATTTTCCTTTTTTTTTTCCAGGCATGTTAATGTACTGAGACTATGCTGGTAACATTCCCTGTTTAGGTGTGAGAAGCATTTGTGAGAATAGTGTATTCTAATTCATAACTCATGAATTAAAAGAAAACAACCTGGCCTTCAGATATGATGATATGCAGTATTAATAATAAACAAATTTTTAGAACATTAATCTAAATCCTGATGTATAACAAGAAGCCTCTGATCTCATTTTTATATTATTCCCTCCAAATGAATGCAATCCTTGAATAAAGAGATCAGTTTTTAATAGATTAAGCATTAATAAAGTATGTTTTGAGCCTCCATCGTAACACTAATGACTGATGCACCAGACGTTGCTCACATTAAACATTTTGATTTCTTGCGGCTGACAAACTGCAGGCTCTGTTAATGATATTTATAATATCCATTTTCCATGCATGTGTCCCAGTAGGCCATTACCAGTGTGCAAACATACACAAAACCAGATTGCTGGAAGAGATTCTAAAATTGGATACAAGAAATTTGAATGTTATTAATTATATCTTCGCTCGACAAACGGTCTGCTATGAAAAAGTATGTTTTAAAACTCTACACCCTCATGAAACACCCACTCATCTCACTTCTAATTACACGTTCCCACACAATGTACACATTGTGTGTGAATGACACATTTCACTCATTCGCTGCAGGTGAAGCAGAAGAAGTTTAACTTTTACAGATCACCTTCTTCACTTTGCTTTTAAATTATATTCCTATATATTTCCTTGCTTCTGTCTTGTTCAAGACTTGTGCAAGGGATGGAGCCTATCAAAGCAGTCAAGACAGGAATCAGGGTACATCAGGGACAGGTCGCCCTAACATTACAGATCTTTAAAGAGATAAACTTTTTAGGTGACGTTTTGTGAAGTTATCATCAGTAACAAAGATTTCCAGTAACAAGATTGTAGTTTTGATAAAATGTGAAATTTGGGTTTAATCCATAACAGTTCTCTGTACATTTCCTCCCCTTTGGTAAATGGCCTATATTTATATAACGCCTTTTAAGTCAGGAGACCTCACCAAAGCATTTTACTCTTCATTCAGTCATTCAATCACACATTGATGATCATGACACTGATCACTGACAGCCCTCTGACTACCAGACAATGTGGATGAACTTTCTTGCCCAAGGACACAATGACACTGAAAGCCAGAGCCAGGGCTTGAACCATCAACCCTTCGATCTCAGGGCAAACTCCTTCATCCGACGCCACTGTCACCCCTTACGCTGTATGTTTCCTCCACTTTCTCTTCCATCTCTGCTATCCCTCTCCTGACAAAATATATGGATGTGTGACATGAACTATTGGACAATTTGGGGTGCAACTATCCATGTAGATTAAAAACAAATAGTTTTACAATTATTATGAGTTTGGATATATAAAATTACATTCATAGGTTGTATTTTATTCCTTTTTTGATGATAATAATAATATTTAACAATAATACATTTGATTTATCAGCGCTTGAAAAAATTAATATACTTTACAATGTTATTGAAAGCGTTACAATGTGGTGGAGGATCTTGAAGTGGATATGCCACTTTATGGAGCCAGTGAAGGGGTTTTATGAGTGTTACACAGTTCTTTGAATGTAACTTTACCCTATGACTTTTGAAGAAGTCTCTTATGTCTCTCTTTCTTTTTTCAGACACCCTGCATGTGAATCTAATAACCAATCACACACACTCACTTGAGACCAATTTAAAGATTTGTGTAAATTAATACACCTGATATTACAACCCTTCCAGATTGCATGACCCAAGAGAGAAAAGATGTCTAATTTACATTTGCAGACTATCTCAATAACTGTTGTCTTTTGCAGACCAAACTTTTTTTTTTTTTACAAGACTAACACCTGGACTATCTAAGATATTTAAAAACTGTCACGAATCAGAACAGACGGACCTAGTATTCAGGCAAGACAGACAGTGGGATAACTTCAAAAGTGTTTATTAAAACAACTGGCTGCAGATCTGCAGTAGCAGCGGCTAGGGCGTCTGAGGTAGGAAACTCTGGAGAGAGGAACAAACAGGGTTGTGACCACAGTAATCTAATGGAGAACAATTCTGAATGTGAGTCACTAACCTGGTTTAGAAGTTTAGTCCATTGCCAGAAAACGAGTTAGGATCCAGCTGGTGGGCTACTAACAAGATGCAGCCCTGGAGAACATGAGGGAGTCAGAAGCCAGGTCAGGCAAACAGATAAGAACAGGAACAGGCAGGCTCAGAGGTCCAGGAGTCCAAAGCCACGTCAGGCAAAAAGATCAGATCTGGAACTGGCAGGCTCAGAGGTCCAGGAATCCAAAGACAATTCAGGCAATCCTTTCAGACAGGAGCAGGCAGGCTCAGTGGTTGAGTGGCAGAACAGGTCAGGATCGGGACATCAGAAACACCAGGGAACTCTAAAAGCACTCTAACCACTGGCTATACAGCAAGCACATTCATTAGAAGCAAGAGCAGGTGGATCAAATGAGCAGTAATGTGAAACTAGGCAGAGTTAGACAGGTGAATGGAATGAATAATTAAGCCAGTCATCAGTGCCAAGATCATGACCAAAACGTACCAGAAAGCAAAGTAAAAGACTTGTGACCCTACAGTTGTAATTACGGTAGTGCTTCAGCACAATGTGACCTTTATTCCACAGACCCAATTCAGTAGCTCATTGGATGTTTGTAAAGTGAGCTTCTCAGGAGTGACAGAGGTGACAGCAAATCACACAAGAAAAGACGGTGGGCTAATCATGGGGCTTGTGGGCGATCTAAACTCAGGGAAGCGGGCTTCAGCTTGACCTGTGCTTTTCCTCTTGGTCCTAGTGCCTGACTATTGTCTGTGCATTGTAGTGTAACATTGTTTTTGGACAGTAAAAAGTTAAATTTGGGAGAGGGGGGACATCTCCCCCCTCTCCCAAATTACATCTTTGGTGTCTACAATACTCTTAATTATGAACTGTAATATTTCGCGATTTGATGCAGAGACCCTACTTCCTTAAGGTGTGTTTGACCTCTAGAACTCTTTTCAGGAATCATTGCAGTTTCATTTGGCACTGAGTTCCGGCAAGCAACCAGAAGGTAGACAGGAGGCCCAAAGTAGCAGAAGGTAACCAGGATGCTGACTGTGCAGGAAGTAAGGAGGCCAGGAATAACAAAGGAATCCACTCCATAGAGATCTTTTTTTTAAAGCACTTGTAAGCTTAAAAAATGTCAGCGTATATAAACACTGTATTCCAGCTCTGTCAGCCCTGAAGACATTGAGTAGAGCTATAAACTATGAGTGGAGTATTCTGCTTCCCTAGGGTTCAGGGAACTGCTGGAGGAGGCAGAGTGAGACAGCAAGACAACAATGGTGGAAATCCTTCACCAGCTACCTTCAGCGTCATAGCAATTTGTCTCCTACTTTTCTGCCTCCTCTCCAGTCCCCTAGGGTACAGTTGACTTCTCCTACCTGTCCCAGAGGGTGTGGCCAACATTATCTGACTGACACTCCTGCATCCGTGGCTTGTAGGAGATGCCGTGGTCAGCAGGAGCTCCAGGATCATCAGCTCCAGTCCCGGAGGGACCAGCTGAAGTCTTCCTCCTGCCTGGTTCTATGCAGATTTGTAACAGATGTTATGGCATAAATTTTGTCCCCCTTCAGCATCATCAATTTGTTGGGGGGCAATGTGTAGTTATACACAAGGCGAAGAACGTAGCACTGTCTAATTAAATTACAATTTACATTATTTACCTTTGGGCAACGTAATAAATTAATTGTTGCAAAACTACTTGGATTTCTAACTTTATCAAAGAATCAATATAAGTCTTTTCTCTTCTTTAGACTTAAAATGTGTGGTTTCCCTCTCTGCTGCCTTGGCGTTGTTCTGTGTTTGTTACAGTAATTGTCATTAACACCTAAAAAAAAAAAAGATCTAAGAAAATTAACTCCTATTAGTCATGGTCATATTAGTCATTAATTTCTTTCTAAAATGTACCACTTAGCAGCTCACTGCATCTGTCTTTGGCCTCTAATAGTGAATTAGTCTTGATTTCAATAAGATACTATTGCATTGTTTTACTCTTCACAGAAGTGGGTACAGCGTAAAGGTAATAAGTATTAAAACAAAATTTGCAGAAGAATAAGAACGTTGCCTGCAGGGGTTAAATGAGTTACTAACTGTTCAGCTGGCTTCAAGTCTTCTGCATGTTTAATGTTCTTTCAAGGAACCTGACTGAAAAAACCATAGTATATAAATCACTAATAATATATCACTAATAATTTATATTACTTCTACACAAAAATAACTTGCCAGTTATTAACAGGTCTCATTAGTTCTATTAAGTTATATTATCTTGTAGGTAATGTCACATGCAACACTTCTGCAATTTAATTTCTCAACACTTAATTTAATAAGAGAGATTAGGAAGTTAAATTTACCTAAAACATTTGGAAAATTAAGTTTATTATTATAATTTTTACACATAATAGCAACACAAATTTTTTTTTTTATTACTCTCCTGAGGGTTTTATTTTTAATTCATTATACAACTAGTTTATGAAAACTGAAATTGTTTTGCTGACTGAACTGTTAAAGTTACATACATAATCTGTTTACACAGCAGAACTTTAACAGAAATTTCAGAATGATCTTTATACACTTTATGCAATATCCCAGAAAAATAACTTTGGGCATAGGTGTTTCCTCTGATGCATCAACAGCACCTGCTGTGCTTGCTGCCACTTTTGCCTCTGAAAAGAGCCATTTAGGCTTGCTATTGCAACAAAATGTTACTTGGAAAAATTGGCAGTTTTTCTGTTTGTCTGGGCACATTGTCAAATTTTGGTTGGTCTTCACAGCTTTGTTTCAGTTCACCTGCTAAATACAAAGAAAACAAAAACAGTCAGACAAATTGAAATGGAACAAAAGCTGCCAATTATGAGTAAGTGCTGCCTGGCTCCCATACCTGCTGAAACTGTTGTCTGTGTCTCTCCTGTTAACCCCAAGGTCAAGCCATGACAGCAACAAAGCATCTGCGCTTAATTTCCGTTATTGGAATGAAGGAAGAATAATAATTGAAAAAAGACATTGCAATGACACTTTCTGTTCTTATTTTAAGGATTAACATGCGCTTTCAATATCTTTTTAGCTGTATGGAAATATATCCTTTACTTTTCTTCAAGGGTGTATTCTAGAGTTCCAGCATCAAAGTTAAAACAAATGAAAGATGGTTCACAAAAGGTGACATGTTACATAAAATAAAATGTAAGAGATTGTACTGTAGGGTTATCAAAAAAGCAAATTCAACTTCTAATAAGTCAAATTCCTTTATCTCACAAGGAGATAAAGTGCATTTCCATTAAACACAACAAAATTTAAAAGCAAAAATACTTTTGACTTTTGGAAACGCTTCAATTTTGAAAAAATAAATAAAGTGTTTCAATAAAAAGTTATGCTTTGATGAGGTGGTTTTCGGGAAATGATTACATTTGCAAAACTATACAATAGAAACCCTTTTTTCACATCCCACATGTCACATCATCTTCAACTGGACCTTATTAGCTTTTTAAGAGATGAAGAAGAGCGGAAGTAGTTGGAGGATAATGGTGCGCCATATTTGGATTTATGCACAGATTGAGTGCTTTTTATATTTAGTTTGTGACGAAGAGCACTAGAATCTTGGTTAAAATATATTTCTTATGTGTTTACATCCGCCAAGGCCAAGTTGCTTGCAAGAGTTATTGTGTGAACAAATGTATTCATGGGCAATTTGTATGTCTTATTTAGTGGATGTACCACAATTGCAAAAAATTGTAGAATATCAGCATTGTTTTGCACACATTTGTGAAGGAAACACAAATAATATTACAGCAGCAATTAATGAAATATGAAAATGAATCTTCATATTTGCTCTTTACTTTAAAGCTGCAGTCTGTAACATTGAGAAGAGAGCAGACTTCGACTGAAAATTTGAAGAAAAACAGGTTTCACGCCACTCCCCCATCCTCTCTGCTTCACTCATGCCCCACCTCCAAGCTCCACCCCTCTCACAGCATCTGCACGGCTACCGCATGCGACGGGGGCGGGATTCAGCGTGTGTGAGCTGTGATTGACACTCCATCAGACGCTCCTCTGGCTGTGATTGGTTGTTTTGACTCGTCCCGAATTATTCTTTCCAGATTGAAATACAGGCAGTAGGCGGTACCAATTGAAGCAGTTTTTTTCACAGGTTACATATCACATGTACTGCTGTCTGGGCATAGGAACAGTTTTAGCCAAAATGACAAAAAAGTGATTTTTAAAAACTTACAGACTTAAGCTTTAAGTTCTTACTGCTTTGGTGGGGTTATCCATCCTACTCCTTAGATAGATCTGAAACCCACTCCACATAGTATGTAATTCTTGGGATAATAATGCAAACAAGACACAGATGGGTGGAGCAATAAAGATATGTCACATTATTTCCACACAGATTTTCTAATGAACTGCCATTTTTTTCAATGAGTTTCAAACTTAAAAAGGCTCACTGCGTTTGTTTTGCTAATTTTATTTTTTAGAACATGCCATAATTGCTTTAAATCAAACATTAAAATGTCTAATACAGAATTTCTTAACATTGATCCTCAGGGTCCTCCAAATGTCATAATGCCATTGCACCTGATTTAAACTAAGCCTCCCAAGCACACCACGGAGTGCCGGAGGAGCATTTAAATCAATCATCTTTTTAACGTCAGGTACAACAGCTGGGAAATGCCTTGAACATGAAGCACAGTGGACCCTGTCAACCACCAGTGTAATAGGTCACATTTTAAAAACATAAAAATGTAAGCGACCACAGACGCATAACATGGCGAGGGGTGTTAACATCAAGAGTTTTTTTTTTTTGTTATTCTGAATAATTCAAATATAACAGAAAAGATAAAACAAAAATACATAAATTAATAATTACATAATTTTTAATCAAATGTAAGGTGATTTTACAGTGTAGATGATTTCTCTTCTCTTGCAGCTACTGTGCAGATAGATCTGCTTAATTGCAAAAGTGTATATTTTAGTGAAGGTGTAGAGTTGATTTCTTCTTAACATAAGCTCCTCCACTTTAATTAATTAGTCTTTTGAAACACATTTAGTTAAAAGTTTGCGATAACTAACAGCTTGAGTCTATAAGAAAGCCCTATAAACACTGTGTAAGATTTCATATATAAATACAAACAAACTGCAAAGGGGAAATTGAGATGTTTAAACTGCCCTACTGTCCACATTCTAAATAGCAAAAAGCTGATTTAAAACCTAAAGTTGTAATAATATTCTGACGAGGGCAGTCTGTGTGGTGTAAACAGAGAGAGAGATACTACACCTTGCTACTGCATTAGCGGCTTAATCATCACTCCTTCATTCTCTTCTGATAGGCCTGCAGTTTGGAGCAAGAGGACACACTCAGGACTAATTAATACCTGTTAACAACAACTTTAACACACAATATTGCTCTCTGATATTGAGTCGGCTTAGACTTTATTACCATGTGAGGAAAAATGCATCAAGGAAGTGACCTCGTTGTCCTTTTCCTGACTGTTATGACCTGTCTAGGGGTGGCCAGACCATTACATGAATATGATTCATCATCTTCTTCAGACCTCAGACACAGAACAAGAATGCAGTTTAAGATGATTTATTTACAGTATTTTGTTTTTACAGATTATTGCAAGTAAAGGAGTGCATGTGACTTCAGGGTGAGCTCAATAGTAAAACAACAAATAAACTACTAAGAAAAACATACAATATAACCAAACTAATGTAAACAAATGAAATTTCTTATCTACATATCCAAAAACAAGTAGAAACTAGAATCAGACTAAAAAGATTGCTAACCTCCGCAAACTCCTTTAAGTGACTTCAAACTGAGACATTTACAAAAATGCACAGGTGTGGCTGGCTGGGATGAGCAAAGGATAAATACCAGATAGTAGTCAGCAGCCTCCTTATACATCTCCTCCATATAACCAGTCTACATTACGCATTGTTGGGACACCATCAATCATCCACTGGCACCTGCACACTGAAATTTGCATATCCAAACACACAATAAAAAGCAGCACCCTACTACCTCAGCTGTAATACCCTGACCCTGGACCTGCTCATATCCTGGACAGAGAGTGTCAGCTCACATTTGCTTGTTGAGTTGCTGCAGAACTTTCAGTCTCTAGCTGTGCACTGGACATTGGTATTATCTGTAAACTTTAGGACTTTCACCTATTGGTCCACTGAGATGCGATCATTTGTGCTCAGAAAGAGGAGAGGGGATAGAGAACATTCCTTTGGAGGGCAAATGAGCTCATTGTTCTTATGCAGGAGGTGATTTTCTCCAGTCTTATCTGCTGATGGTCTGCTGGGAAACTGGTGATCCCCCGACGGACGGAACTTGGTCAAATCTGGTATAAATAATTCTGGTCGATGTTGTAGAAGGTCAAGTTGAAGTCCACAAATAGGATTCTTCCATATATCTCTAGGCAGTCAAGGTGGTGACTGATAATTTATAGTCCCATGTTTCCTGCATCATCTCTCTCCGTTAACCCAGTAAGCAAACAGAAGGGGATCAGCAGCATCTGTGTAGTCCTTCCGATGCTTCAACACAGACACAGTTTCAAGACCACAGACGTCATGGTAACAGGGCTATTGTCATATAACCCTATGATGGTCCATTTCCTGTGAACCAGGATCTTGGTGGAGCCTTTGAAATATGAGGCAAGCTCACATAGCACCAATAATTTTTAGAAGAGTTGAGTGAAATGGTGTCCAGTTGGAAAGCACAGTTAGGTTGGGGCTTCTGTAGTTCATAACAGACCTTCAACTCTTCTAGGCTGCAGATGGGTTCTCACTGGCATTTTTAGCTTCTTACTGTGTCTTTTTAATGCTCCAGTCTCAGGAGCAAGTTTGTTCCTTGTCTGCTTATACAGCAGCGGTTCTCCAATACTGTAAACACCTTCTTCAATTTGTTACAGCTTTGTCAGATGAGAGGAAAAGCAGTTTGTTTCTTTTTTTTTTTATGTGCGAGGGGTTTTGGTTTGCATATGTTCTGACAAATACTGATGTGTGATGTCCCTGCTTTGGCGAATCACTCTAAATCAAATGCTGGAGCTTCTTAGACACTCCATTCAGTGCATTCGCAGCACTTCTTTAACATATGCTGTGACTGATGAGTCTACTTCCTAACCTTATCTACCTAACCAGAGGTTTAGAGGATTTCAGTTTTTTGTTTGTGAGTTAGAAAGAAATGAAGGAGGTAGTGATCAGAGACTCATAGTTGTGTATGGAACAGTGCTATATGCATTTCTGAAGGCTGTGTCATAGTGGTCCTGTGTATCTTTATCCTTAATGAGAAACTTAATATGTTTTTGTACTTTGTCAGTTCATTTGAAAGATTTGCATTGCTAAAATTCAGAGAGGTTGTTTCAGCTTCTGGTGCACAAGGATAAAGCTGAATATAAAATAAACCAGAACAATCCTCTCTAAGAAAAAATGTTTAAAGTTTATAAGAAAATGATCTCAGCTGAGGACTCTTCTGTATCAGTGAACAGTTAGTTTCATTTTAGTTCCTGAAGTCCCTAAAAGAAACACAATAATTCAATTCAGTTCAGTTTATTCATATAGCGCCAAATCACTACACCAGTCATCTCAAGGCACTTTACAGTTCAACCAGATCATACAGTCAAATTGATTCAAAGTTTTCTATCTAAGGAAAACCAGTTGATTGCATTGACTCATTGACTCAAATACAATCTCTCACACTAAGCATGCTTGTAGCGACAGTGGAGAGGAAAAATTCCCTTTTAACAGGAAGAAACCTCCAGCAGAACCAGGCTCAGTGTGAGCGGCCATCTGCCGAGGCTGACTGGGGTTCAAGGAGACAGAAGCAGAGACACAAAAAGCAGCTGTAAAAGGCGGCCCCATCCAGGAAACACACAGCCAAATCACAAATCAGATGGGCACTCAATATTTTGCATTATGTTGTGTATTTTATTAAAAATCCTTCCTGGGTGGTCTGACAGGGTTGGGTCGGATCTGAATTCATTCAGGTTTGGGCAGTTCCCAGCCCTATCCTGGACTGATAGCCCAAATGGTCAGCCAGTCTCCACACTTAAGCAACCAAATACGGGGCCTATTTCCCCCTGCCAATCTCCCGAATGGTGGCTGGTGTTCCTGTCTGCAGGTGCATTGGTAGTTCTTGGTATCCAAGTCTGGGTGCCTAGGTGTGGGGCAGGTCATTTTTGGTGGACTCCTGGCAGAACCCGGACCCCCGTGGCCCTGTAAGGCCTCCTCTAAGCATGGTGTGCCTCTGGATCTTGGCTAAATCTGTTTCAGGCACCAGTGGGTTCTGTGGGCTTATTGCCGAATCTTCCTGGGACCTCTGAGGTTTAGCTGCTGGTTGGTGGCCCAGCAGATCTCATCTGCTCTCTTCAGGCCTGGGATCCTTGGATCTTTTTTATTACTATGGTCCTTTCGGGTCTGTTATGCTCTGCGGAACATTTGAGGTCTAAGGCTCCAACTTTCTGTCTTGGGGTCCTGGAGGGACCTGCTAGACAAAAAAATGCTTTAAACAAGAGCATTCACATTCACAAGTACAGGTTTTAGCATTCAGGTGCTCAGAGATACATATCATATACAGATATAGCATATAGAATAGCTATTGCCACTAAATGTTTATTGTATAAATTAGTACAGAAAACTTTTTATTGATATTTTTGTTGCTATACTACTTGTATTTGTAGCTATGTAGAAATTGGGTAGGGTGTTGTCATACAGTCGCTTTATTTTAGCTGATCTCATATTCGGTTATTCCTTATAAAGTCATACTGCCCAACTTTTAGTCACTTGGGATGTTAGACCTGTAACTTCCAGGGTTAGCAATCCTGAAAGCAAATGGCAGCACTGTACTGAGGCCGTCAGATCGAAAAGTCAGAGTGTTAATTGTAAAGACAAGGTTACATTAATTGTGTCAAATGTGTGCTAAAGGTGTGTAATAGCATCTCTGTCTCAAACCTGCGAAAAAGTTAAGAAATTATTGATGGATGACTATATGAAAAAAAGTCATGCCAGCTCAAACAATGGTGAAGGGGGAGGTCTGGGATCTGGAGCAACATTTTTTTCAAAATTAATAGTGAAAAAAATAAAAATAAGTAAATAAAATAACTTCATAAACTGGTTCGAAGGAACAATTTTTTCTTTATTCAATGCTGAAACCAACGACTTAATGACTTCTGTTAAGCCATCTACTGCTTCAGTTTAAACTTAAGATGACTTAATGAGCTTTTTCATAAAGACATCAACTATTTCCAGAAAACAAATTGGGAGCAGTCTCCCTCTAATGTCAGTGATGCATTGCCAAATCAGGCCGTTGTGGAATTAAATTGTTTAAATCTTTGTCCTGAGGGACGCTGCCCCACACGCTTTAAATGTCTCCCTGCCTCGACACACCAAATCTAAATTAATGGGTCATTAACAAGTTTCTGCTGAGCTTGATGACATGCTGAGGTAGTAATTCATTCAGTCATTTGAATCCCGTTGAGCTGGGGTGTCTAAAACATGCAGGGCAGTGGGACCTGAAGGCTGAGACGCTGCTGAGCATGGAACATGCACATACACCATTCCTTTTAGTTAAAATATTGTTCTTTAATTAGCAATGAATCTAATACATTTTAGAATATGCAGTAATTTTTTCTAGTTCAACTTTATGTGGGTCAGCCCTAATTGATAAAGTTAGATTGTGCTGACAGGCTGTACTTTTACAACATTGGAATTGTGTTACTTTCTAATTAGAATCAAACACTAGCAAACTGAAAAGCAAGAGGCTGATATCAGATGTGAAAGTTTAACACACTAATCACTTTGACCTCTTCACCTCTTAAAAAGAAGATAGACAAACAAACAAATAAAATGGTGAACCTGTTTCAGCAACACCGATTTCCTTTATAACCATCTGAAACACTCAAATTTCAATTAGTATTAAAAACATGGGAACCTTACAGTAATGAGGTTAGTGGTAATTTTAAATCAAAGGTAAAAACTACAACAGCATAAAAACCAACAGCTTTTTCAATTTCTGACTGGTAAGAGGAGCTTTCGCGTCTCCCACACAGCATACATCGACGTTCTGATGACATGATTTATGGCAGAGAGAGAAATAAAGGTAGCATTTGGGGATTTTATCTCATATATTTGATTTTTTTCCTAGATATACAAGTGTTTTTTAAAATGCAACCTTGTAAAATGCTTAGATAGAAAAATGTTTTTATTAAAACTGTTCATAGAAACATGGAATTACGATTTGCTAAAGGACAAGGTTGTTAATCAGTTTTGTGCTTGCCATGTTTATTGGTTTGCTCTTTGTTTGAGCTGGCATGCTTCTTTTAATATAGTCATGCAACAATAATTTAATAACTTGTTCCAAAGATGTGTAAAGTTTTGAGCTTCTTCTACTTCATATGTTTCAATAGCAGTTTCTTCTCTATTGCAATAATCCAAGAAAGTAAGAAACCAAACGGACGGCATACTTAGACCGTCTCAACTGGAGCCACCAAATTTAAACTGAAGCAGTCACATAAATTATCGGACTAAGGATGGAGGACTTATACAGGGTGGTAGGGGTGTGTGTCCACAGCTAATATTAGTTAGATAGTTATCAGGAGGGACAAAAAGGAGAAAATAAACAAATATAACAAATGAAAAGAAATAAACAATGATGCTAACCCCCTATCATCTTAACTAAACGTGACAGTACAAAAAAATGCCAGATCACTGTACACACACTGATCCATTGTGTTCAAAGATAAAAAAAAAAGCTATAAAAACCTAAGTATGTAACCTGTTTTAGGTCTACATTATTTAAAAACTTGTATTATCTCTGCAACTCTTCATATAGCTTATTATTCTATCAAACACAAAAGAGTGTATGTGAGAAGAAATAAACATCAAAGCAGCAACAACTATTATCACCTGGCAAACATACTTCATGACTGTCAGGTAGTGTTGGTTCTATAAAAAGTCAGCCACTGTAGCTCCTGGCAATTTTCAAACCTTTTGAATTTAAACATATCTGCCTTGATGTAAGGCATCAAGAAATTTAGCTTCCCTTCAATGCTGAACACAGCCCTCCATCATTAAGGTAGGCTCTAAATATATGGAAGATAATGCTGTTTATTGCCTGGTAGTCATCTAACTTGTCAGACCTGCTTTACAGATAAGCTCTCAAAAATACTTTAAGAACGTACATAAAACATTGCTGAAAGCTAAAGCAGAGACCTTGTGTAGCGCTGAACAAAAAAATCCTTTTGTAAAGAGTGGCCCAAAGGAATAGTCTAAAAAATTCAATGAACTGAAGGTATTTTCCATGAAAAAGAAAATAAAAGCTGTTTATAAAGCAATGTAACCCTTGGAAGAGTTTCCAAGGTGAGAAAGCATTATGAGTAGGCAGGAGTGTTTTGAACAGGCTAAAGAGTTTCTTATATAGAGGTGAGGTAGGTGAAAACATAATTGTCAGATTCATTTCAAATAATTTAATAATGCAAGCTTTAAAAATCCACACATTTGACATGAATGATATAACAGTCAAACTAAACCTTTCAGGTTCACACACTATGCTTAAATATTCAACAGATCTCATGCACCACAGCTTTTGACATGAATACATTTTCAATTTAAGCTTTTGAGAAACAAATAATGCAACTTCCTTATTTTGTGCACGAGTATGTGTATGTGGGTGGGGGGGTGGAAGCAACCTTGTTAAGGGAAAGAACATTTTTCATTTACCTTACCAAGAGTAAGTTTTACTTAGATTTCCTTATACTATTTAAATGTTTAATAGCAGTATGTACATAAACCTAAAAATACTACATACATTTTTCACTCAAACAGCGCATGTGCACTGTAGTTCACAGCAGGACTGATTCTGCTCGAGTCCGGACGTTACAGGATCACACACAGAGCAAGAGGTAGTCCCAATGACAGTCATTTTGGCAGGATGCAACAGTACTGCAACAGCCTGCTCCCTGCTAATGGGACTGATATATGCCCTGAACTTGGCATACCCTCCCGCTTTGCGCTATACTTTTGAAGTCTTCCAAACTCTTTTCTTAGACTTGGATTGAATTAAAACTGAAACCTGAAGTTGAAGTTGCTTTCCTTAATGCATTCATGACTTTGTCATCTTAGGGTAGGAAAATGTGGCATCAAATGCCAAGAATTAGCAGTGGGTTCTAGTTAATCTTAGTGGAAGATTGCCTGTGATTAATGTTTTCTATTTTTTTGCCGAATAAGGTATTTGTTATTTCACAAAAAATAACAGATAGCTTTATTCAAATATCTAGTAGAGATTTTATTCTTCATTGAGAATGGTTAGACAGTTTAAGCTGTTCATTTTTAATTTTTTTTCCTTTAATGTTGTAATTGCATTCTTAAAAGTCCACTAGTCTGGACAACTAGTTTAAATGCTGAAATTGCACTGTTTCAATGTGTAGGTTTGTATGATTTTTAACACATTTTAGTAGTAACTATATTACCAGATCTTTGTTGGATGTGGTGTATATGAAATACTGTGTATTTGTTGTTTACAAGTCATACCAACCTTATCTCTTTTTCCGTACAAATTCTATTGCAGTACAGTACACGATAATGCACTTTTACTATTAATGCTATATTTGTACATGCTTTTTAAAATTTAGAGGCATTACCGTAATAATCTTTACACCACTAATGGACTCAGGTTTCAGCTTTAGTCCATGACCTCTGCTCTAGTGGTATCTACCAACCCATTTAAGACACCTCTGGACATCTCTTAAAAATTTGGAGGAGTAGCAGTGATTCCTAGACTTGAAAAAGTTGATAAATAGCTTTTATTCTTAAGTTTGAGAATGGGAGCAAATTCAATTTCTTGTAAAAAAGCACTCTGAGAAGTGTAATAAATGCAGCCCCAGGTCATTTGTCAACCAATTTCATTCCATGGAGTCATAACTTTATTAAAAAGGAATATGCTGATCTATAAAATCGAATGACATTACAAATGTAGTCAAAATGAGCATATTTCAGTTAAAACTGATTTTCAACATCATTAGAATGAGTTTGAGTTATCAGAAATTATCAGAAAATATAATTTATGTAAGGAATGTGATAAAATAAAAGAGATACTAAGAGAACAAGCATGCAAGGTCATTTCATAGATTTATGAAATTACTAGGGTATACTTTTTACTTATAATAAATGCATAGGAATTTTTTCCTTTTAATCTTACTTCATAGTGTTTAGTTGGTGCAGAGGAACATTAATTATTTCCTTTTAACCTGGCTGAAATGAAGTGACTACTAGTTCTTGTCAAAGGCCAAATGAAACAACAGTACCGCTAAAAGAACAAGCAGTATATACTGAAATACACGCATAAATATAAAGAAGCTTTGCATGGCATTCTTTGTCTATTTTTTCTTAAATATTTCTTTAATTGAGCATTTTGAGCAGAGCATCTGTGCACCTTTTTTTCTAAGGTTGCTGACAGGGCTTTACTTGTGCTTTATTTTATTGAGGATTAAAAATATTTAAAAAAGCTTTGGATGGGAGAATTTACATGGTCAGTCTCAGCAATCCATTATCACCTAATTTAATCAATGGGATTTTCAACATTAGCTCAACAATTCTCTTATTCAGTAGAACATGGTGTACCTTTTTTGAAATTTAGTTTATATATATGCCGATTAACATAAACAATCATCTTAAGACACTTAAAATCAGAAACGAATTTAGTACACATACCGACATATGATGTCAGATTATCATCAAACAATTCATTCAGCCATGGAATACATTTTCAAAAACTACAGTAGTATATTGACAAGTGCACAGTTTCATTTAACTGTGCAATTTCAAAACATGTTTTTCTTCTGTAAAAGGTAAATATCTAATTACTATGAAAATGCTCCTTAGTGTTAAGATGTTTTAACAGCAATGAAAGGCTTTTATAAAATAATCTTGGAAATTTTATAAATGCAATTCCTGGAACGCTACTTATTTAGAGACCTGCAATTGGGCAATCAGTACTCTTATTTTTAGACCTATAAGGTGTATTAGTGCTTGCTTACCTCTGCTCATGGAATTCAAATTTCCCAAAGCCGAAATAATCAGGTTCCATTCTATATTAGAGATCTGTAGAATTCAATGCAGATCTTTTACTTACCAGGCCTATCTCTTGCGGAACCAACTACTGGTTTTGATCCAGTTTTGAGGCAGACACCCTGTTAACTATTATAACTAGTAGTAAAACTTAACAGAAAAAATATGAGCTTTATGAAATGCTTATAGTTAGGGTTGCTCAGGTTATCCTCAGCAACTCTATAGTTATGCTGCTGTAGGCTTTGGCTGTAGGGAACACTTTTCATCATTCTGCTTCATTCTACTTATTTTCTAAATTTTTAAGAAAATAACTGTTTATCCTCTCAGCTTTACTCATTATAGTACCGTTATTTTGCCTGGCACTCTGTTTAGCTGTGACACCATCCTGGACAAAAGCATTAGCTGGGCTGCTGCCATCAGCTATTCCTATTATAAATGACAGAGTTTAGCCTGTTTTTCAGTGCTTACGGTAGTCTAGTTTCTCTCCTAGACATAGCTCTAGGTTTAGCTTTATGTAACTTACATTATGCTTCTTTTTGGCTAGAATACCACCTCAGAGTTCACCTGTTAACTGTTTCTTTTCTAGTGAGAGCCCTCAGTGGAGCTAGTTTTTTTTTTTGTCATTTTCTAACATAGAAAGTCTTTATGGATCAGTGCTTATGTTTATTTGTTATGTCTGCTTCTGTCTCCTAGAACCCCCAGCCGAGCTCAGCAGAAGGCTCCTCACACTGAGCCTGGTTCTGCTGGAGGTTTTTTCCTGTCAAGAAGTTTTTTTTTTCCTTGGCTATCGCTGCATGAATGCTTGGTGTGGCGCATTGCTGCAGAGTCAATAACACAATGCAAGTGACTGTCTACTGTTGCCACATGCTCATCGAGAAGGAGCTAATCCTGCAAAGTCAATGACTAAGCAATCAGCTTGGTTTCCTTGGATGAAAACTTCAACCAATCCATCGTTATGATTTGATTAACTTGTCTCTGTAAAAAGCCTTAAGATTACATATGTTGTAAATTATACATAAACTAAATTGAATAGCATAATAGCATTTGAATTAATAATAGTGTTTAATTTAATTTAGGTGTTCAGCAGCTGATAATCAACATACAGTATGTTTCTGCCCCCTTAAAGTAATACTGTGAATTTAATTATAATTTGCAATGCTATTATTGTAAGCTACCTTGGATGACTTAAAGTTACAGAAGAACTTGTGTAAAAGAGATTTGTCATTGTAACAGGTAAAGCCTTTTAACTGGGTAAAGAAAGCCTCTTGCTCTGGACTGCAGAAGTGGAATGCCAGCCATGTCTGGGAGCATTTAATCATATAGAGAGACTTTTTAATCTGTATTCAGCCACTCCACGATTTTAAAGTTGAATTCTTCAATACATATTACCTTTCTCAGAGTGGAATACGGCACACATCCACTGGAATGGAAGACAGAGTCATGTGATTGGGCACATCATGTCTCACCACGTTCACCATTAAACAAGACGATTCAAAGTGGTTTGATGACAGCCCAAACGGGAAGCCTTGTCTGGGAATAAAGATAAGGCCAAGCTGTGAGTGTGTGTGCTGCGGTACAAGGAGGGTTACATGAGAACAGACGGGAAGGCGAGCAGGCAAGACAGATGGACAGAGTGGGGGGACAGAGACAGATGGAGGTAAAGAGGAGGAGTAGGAGAGAGAGAGAGATTGCATAATAACACCAAAATGGCCATGATTGCTCACTGTGGCATACTTCAAAGCATGGCACCCATCACAATTTATCTGTTCCCCTTTCTCTAGTTTAATCAAACTTTTTGCTCATTCCCTATCTGCCTTTCCTGTGTCACAAGAAACACATTTATTTTCAGAACAATTTAAAAAGAGCAGCCACATGACACAGATTAAAAATTGGAAAAACAAAAAGACTTGATAAAAAGTAAAAAAAAAATAAAAAAAAAAACATCAGCTACTAAACCTAAAAGGCCAAACTGTGCTTAATGAGGAAGAATACAGATAAAAGTTATTTAATTCATCAAGCAACTAATTGTAATTCTTTTTCGATTAAACTGTGGACTGTATAGTGCACATGAAAGTGTAATCGCATCTCTAAGGCCCCATCCACACGGAGATGAAATTAGGCGTGCCCACAAAGATACTTTTCATTCAGGCTGTGCATCTAAGTGGATCTGCAACAAGAAGGCCCGGTATATGTACTACAGCATCTTTATTGGTGATTTGTGTCCTTTTTCTGAGCCATGGATGGAAGACTACTGTAGTTTGTTGGTCTTCTTGGGGACTAAGTCTAAAACCATGTGGTAATTTGTAGAATAGGGTAAGGGTAGATGTACACAGCATCAATTTTAATAGACCTGTTGTTTTTTATTGATATGCCCACCTTCACAATAATTCATTATAACATTGAAAATCTGAGAGATTTTAGGTGGACTTGGCAGGGTTTTGGACTTAGGAGTACTAGACTTACAAGACTGAGTATTCACATGAGAATATTAGGGTTTGTGAAAAAATTAATAGCAGCACTAGCTGCTCAAACAAGATTGCCACTTCCCTTTTTTTTTTTTTTACTGAATGTCCGAACTCATACGCTACTGTACTATTTATTGACTTCATTGTTAGCATTTGCTCCAGTCTTAGTGACAGACAACGTTTGCTCAAAATGCAAGCATGTGACATCATATGACCTGATTTTCTGGTCCAATGTGTTTTGGCTCTAACAGGTTGACACCAGGCCTATGAGCATATGAGCAATTTGCATTTTAGGCAGGACAAGCCATTTTACCCTCATTTCAAGACCACAACCTTAGTACATCTTTACCAGTGGCAGTATTCCTTAAACTTGTTTGAAATCTAAGAAAGGGTCTCACTAAGGAACTGCAATTTTTTATTTTTGACGAGATTTTCAGTCAGCCCTGATTCTCCTCCTAGCTCTTTTACCCCAAAAGCGATCCAAAATAAAAGCGACATCCAACAAAAGGGCAGACACAACCCCAGAGGCGAAATACCACTTGGCTTGATGCCACAAAAAAATTATAGACGACACAGCAGAGGCTGCAAAAGAACAAGGTAATAGGTACCTTTTATAAAAATCTCCATCTTTTTAGTAAGAACACTTTGGATGTGTTGTTATTTCCTCAGTGAACAATTTTATTTGCTGCATTCAAATTACATATGGGTTCTTTACG